>NC_092280.1:10271300-10413903 GCF_036320965.1 Panulirus ornatus
CAGTCATTTATCGGGTGATTGGTGAAAACTGAGTGTGACACCATGGCTCCTCCCAGCCCCCATGCCATCACCCCGCCCTCTGGGACACCCTGTTTACACTCATCAGATTAAACTTCATGCCGAATTAGGTCCCTTTTGTGCCGCATTGTGAGGAACAGAATAGGTACCAGCGTGAGCCCTTGTGGTGCGCCGGCCGCGGGTTGCCCACGGACGCATGTGGCTGAGCCGCCCACCTCTCATCTTCTATCATGTTTGTAATATCGTCAAATTGGCTTGAACCCCTCCATCAAGCGGGCGGCCATTGTGAGGGAGCCCCTCTACTGTTTATCAGGGACCACAAACGATTGAGAAGAGTAATCGCACCCGAGTGAGCAGGTGAGAACATACTTTAGCATCGTTGCTCCTGGTCACCAGCCTCGCATAGAAAACAGAAGGTGGGTGGGACTGTTGAGTGTGGCTGATGTGGATCGCTGACATTCTTGTTGCTTGGTTAGTTTCAGCTCCTCCCTCAGTGACCGACATGCACCATGATGTCCACTTTATCTGTCCAACCTGATTAATGATATCATTATCAATTTAACTGCGTTAAATGAATGTGCTTTGTGTATATCACCCAGATTGATCGTTCCTCATCTGGGTTTAATTGAGAGCCAAGAATAATGGACTACACTAAATGCACTTTTGCTGGTATATACATTTTGTTGGTGGAAATGTATTTGTAGGATTTGACTCTGTTTTTATCGTTGTCTGTAAAGCTGCAGACGAGTAATCCTGATGTTACCGAATTACACACACCTAAACATGTGCACTGCAAGATACATTCTCACATATGTACACTTATGGACACATGTACATGCATACACAACACACACACACATAAAAATATATATATGAATATGTATATATATATAAATATATATATATATATATATATATATATATATATATATATATATATATATATTTTTTCTCCCCTATCCCTAGGGATATATATATATATATATACATATATATATATATATATATATATATATATATATATATATATATATATATATATATATATATATATATATATATATATATATATATATATATATATATGTATATATATATATATCCCTAGGGATAGGGGAGAAAAAATACTTCCCACGCATTCCTCACGTGTCGTAGAAGGCGACTAAAGGGGACGGGAGCGGGGGGCCAGAAACCTGCCCCTCCTTGAATTTTGACTTTCTAAAAGGGAAAACAGAAGAAGGAGTCACGCGGGGAGTGCTCATCCTCCTAGAAGGCTCAGATTGGGGTGTCTAAATATGTGT
The DNA here is from genome assembly GCF_036320965.1 of Panulirus ornatus. Lineage (NCBI taxonomy): Eukaryota > Metazoa > Arthropoda > Malacostraca > Decapoda > Palinuridae > Panulirus > Panulirus ornatus. The sequence continues at coordinate 10,272,620 of NC_092280.1, forward strand.
GGATGTAACCAAGATGTGAAAAAAGGAGAGATAGGTAGTATGTTTTAGGAAAGGAAACTGGATGTTTTGGCTCTGAGTGAAACGAAGCTAAAGGGTAAAGGGGAAGAGTGGTTTGGGAATGTCTTGGGAGTAAAGTCAGGGGTTAGTGAGAGGACAAGAGCAAGAGAAGGAGTAGCACTACTCCTGAAACAGGAGTTGTGGGAGTATGTGATAGAATGTAAGAAAGTAAATTCAAGATTGATATGGGTAAAACTGAGAGTTGATGGAGAGAGATGGGTGATTATTGGTGCATATGCACCTGGGCATGAGAAGAAAGATCATGAGACGGCAAGTGTTTTGGGAGCAGCTGAATGAGTGTGTTAGTAGTTTTGATGCACAAGACCGGGTTATAGTGATGGGTGATTTGAATGCAAAGGTGAGTAATGTGGCAGTTGAGGGAATAATTGGTATACATAAGGTGTTCAGTGTTGTAAATGGAAATGGTGAAGAGCTTGTAGATTTATGTGCTGAAAAAGGACTGGTGATTGGGAATACCTGGTTTAAAAAGCGAGATATACATAAGTATACGTATGTAAGTAGGAGAGATGGCCAGAGAGCGTTATTGGATTACGTGTTAATTGATAGGTGCGCGAAAGAGAGACTTTTGGATGTTAATGTGCTGAGAGGTGCAACTGGAGGCATGTCTGATCATTATCTTGTGGAGGCGAAGGTAAAGATTTATAGGGGTTTTCAGAAAAGAAGAGAGATTGTTGGGGTGAAGAGGGTGGTGAGAGTGTGTAAGCCTGGGAAGGAGACTTGTGTGAGGATGTACCAGGAGAGACTGAGTACAGAATGGAAAAAGGTGAGAAGAAAGGAGGTAAGGGGAGTGGGGGAGGAATGGGACGTATTCAGGGAAGCAGTGATGGCTTGCACAAAAGAAGCTTATGGCGTGAGAAGCGTGGGAGGTGGGTTGATTAGAAAGGGTAGTGAGTGGTAGGATGAAGAAGTAAGATTATTAATGAAAGAGAAAAGAGAGGCATTTGGACGATTTTTACAGGGAAAAAATGCAAATCAGTGGTAGATGTATAAAAGAGAGAGGCAGGAGGTCAAGAGAAAGGTGCAAGAGGTGAAAAAGAGGGCAAATGAGAGTTGGGGTGAGAGAGAATCATTAAATTTTAGGGAGAATAAAAAGATGTTCTAGAAGGAGGTAAATAAAGTGCGTAAGACAAGGGAGCAAATGGGAACTTCAATGAAGGGGGCTAATGGGGAAGTGATAACAAGTAGTGGTGATGTGAGAAGGAGATGGAGTGAGTATTTTGAAGGTTTGTTGAATGTGTTTGATGATAGAGTGGCAGATATAGGGTGTTTTGGTCGAGGTGGTGTGCAAAGTGAGAGGGTTAGGGAAAATGATTTGGTAAACAAGATGAGGTAGTAAAAGCTTTGCGGAAGATGAAAGGCTGCAAGGCAGCAAGTTTGGATGGTATTGGAGTGGAATTTATTAAAAAATGGGGTGAGTTTATTGTTGACCGGTTGGTAAGGTTATTTAATGTATGTATGATTCATGGTGAGGTGCCTGAGGATTGGCGGAATGCGTGCATAGTGCCATTGTACAAAGGCAAAGAGGATAAGAGTGAGTGCTCAAATTACAGAGGTATAAGTTTGTTGAGTATTCCTGGGAAATTATATGGGAGGGTATTGATTGAGAGGGTGAAGGCATGTACAGAGCATCAGATTGGGGAAGAGCAGTGTGGTTTTAGAAGTTGTAGAGGATGTGTGGATTAGGTGTTTGTTTGAAGAATGTATGTGAGAAATACTTAGAAAAGCAAATGGATTTGTATGTAGCATTTATGGATCTGGAGAAGGCATATGATAGAGTTGATAGAGATGCTCTGTGGAAGGTATTAAGAATATATGATGTGGGAGGCGAGTTGTTAGAAGCAGTGAAAAGTTTTTATCGAGGATGTAAGGCATGTGTACGTGTAGGAAGAGAGGAAGGTGATTGGTTCTCAGTGAATGTAGGTTTGCGGCAGGGGTGTGTGATGTCTCCATGGTTGTTTAATTTGTTTATGATGGGGTTGTTAGGGAGGTGAATGCAAGAGTTTTGGAAAGAGGGGCAAGTATGAAGTCTGTTGTGGAAGAGAGAGCTTGGGAAGTGAGCCAGTTGTTGTTCGCTGATGATACAGAACTGGTGGCTGATTCATGTGAGAAACTGCAGAAGCTGGTGACTGAGTTTGGTAAAGTGTGTGAAAGAAGAAAGTTAAGAGTAAATGTGAATAAGAGCAAGGTTATTAGGTACAGTAGGGTTGAGGGTCAAGTCAATTGGGAGGTGAGTTTTAATGGAGAAAAACTGGAGGAAGTGAAGTGTTTTAGATATCTGGGAGTGGACCTGGCAGCGGATGGAACCATGGAAGCGGAAGTGGATCATAGGGTGGGGGAGGGGGCGAAAATTCTGGGAGACTTGAAGAATGTGTGGAAGTCGAGAACATTATCTCGAAAAGCAAAAATGGGTATGTTTGAAGGAATAGTGGTTCCAACAATGTTGTATGGTTGCGAGGGGTGGGCTATGGATAGAGTTGTGCGCAGGAGGATGGATGTGCTGGAAATGAGATGTTTGAGGACAATGTGTGGTGTGAGGTGGTTTGATCGAGTAAGTAACGTAAGGGTAAGAGAGATGTGTGGAAATAAAAAGAGCGTGGTTGAGAGAGCAGAAGAGGGTGTTTTGAAATGGTTTGGGCACATGGAGAGAATGAGTGAGGAAAGATTGACCAAGAGGATATATGTGTCGGAGGTGGAGGGAACGAGGAGAAGAGGGAGACCAAATTGGAGGTGGAAAGATGGAGTGAAAAAGATTTTGTGTGATAGGAACCTGAACATGCAGGAGGGTGAAAGGAGGGCAAGGAATAGAGTGAATTGGAGCGATGTGGTATACCGGGGTTGACGTGCTGTCAGTGGATTGAATCAAGGCATGTGAAGCGTCTGGGGTAAACCATGGAAAGCTGTGTAGGTATGTATATTTGCGTGTGTGGACGTATGTATATAAATGTGTATGGGGGTGGGTTGGGCCATTTCTTTCGTCTGTTTCCTTGAGCTACCTCGCAAACGCGGGAGACAGCGACAAAGCAAAAAAAAAAAAAAAAAAATATATATATATATATATATATATATATATATATATATATATATATATTTTTTTTTTTTTTTAACTATTCGCCATTTCCCGCGTTAGCGAGGTAGAGTTAAGAACAGAGGACTGGGCCTTTTTTGGAATATCCTCACCCGGCCCCCTCTGTTCCTTCTTTTGGAAAATTAAAAAAAAAAGAGAGGGGAGGATTTCTAGCCCCCCGCCCCCTCCCCTTTTAGTCGCCTTCTACGACACGCAGGGAATACGTGGGAAGTATTCTTAATCCCCTATCCCCAGGGATAATATATATATATATATATATATATATATATATATATATATATATATATATATATATATATATATATATATATATATATATATCTCCCTAGGGATAGGGGAGAAAGAATACTTCCCACGTATTCCCTGCGTGTCGTAAAAGGCGACTAAAAGGGGAGGGAGCGGGGGGCTGGAAATCCTCCCCTCTTGTTTTTCTTTTTTTCAATTTTCCAAAAGAAGGAACAGAGAAGGGGGCCAGGTGAGGATATTCCCTCAGAGGCCCAGTCCTCTGTTCTTAATGCTAACTTGCTAATGCGGGAAATGGCGAATAGTTTGAAAGAAAAAAAGATATATATATATATATATATATATATATATATATATATATATATATATATATATATATATATATATATATATATATATATATATATATATATATATATATATATATATATATATATATATATATATACACATATATCTTTTTTTTTTTTTTTTTTGCTTTGTCGCTGTCTCCCGCGTTTGCGAGGTAGCGCAAGGAAACAGACGAAAGAAATGGCCCAACCCCCCCCCATACACATGTATATACATACGTCCACACACGCAAATATACATACCTACACAGCTTTCCATGGTTTACCCCAGACGCTTCACATGCCCCGATTCAATCCACTGACAGCACGTCAACCCCGGTATACCACATCGCTCCAATTCACTCTATTCCTTGCCCTCCTTTCACCCTCCTTCATGTTTAGGCCCCGATCACACAAAATCTTTTTCCCTCCATCTTTCCACCTCCAATTTGGTCTCCCTCTTCTCCTCGTTCCCTCCACCTCCGACACATATATATCCTCTTGGTCAATCTTTCCTCACTCATTCTCTCCATGTGCCCAAACCATTTCAAAACACCCTCTTCTGCTCTCTCAAGCACGCTCTTTTTATTTCCACACATCTCTCTTACCCTTACGTTACTTACTCGATCAAACCACCTCACACCACACATTGTCCTCAAACATCTCATTTCCAGCACATCCATCCTCCTGCGCACAACTCTATCCATAGCCCACCCCTCGCAACCATACAACATTGTTGGAACCACTATTCCTTCAAACATACCCATTTTTGCTTTCCGAGATAATGTTCTCGACTTCCACACATTCTTCAAGGCTCCCAGAATTTTCGCCCCCTCCCCCACCCTATCATCCACTTCCGGTTCCATGGTTCCATCCGCTGCCAGATCCACTCCCAGATATCCAAAACACTTCACTTCCTCCAGTTTTTCTCCATTCAAACTCACCTCCCAATTGACTTGACCCTCAACCCTACTGTACCTAATAACCTTGCTCTTATTCACATTTACTCTTAACTTTCTTCTTTCACACACTTTACCAAACTCAGTCACCAGCTTCTGCAGTTTCTCACATGAATCAGCCACCAGCGCTGTATCATCAGCGAACAACAACTGGCTCACTTCCCAAGCTCTCTCATCCCCAACAGACTTCATACTTGCCCCTCTTTCCAAAACTCTTGCATTCACCTCCCTAACAACCCAGTCCATAAACAAATTAAACAACCATGGAGACATCACACACCCCTGCCGCAAACCTACATTCACTAAGAACCAATCACTTTCCTCTCTTCCTACACGTACACATGCCTTACATCCTAGATAAAAACTTTTCACTGCTTCTAACAACTTGCCTCCCACACCATATATTCTTAATACCTTCCACAGAGCATCTCTATCAACTCTATCATATGCCTTCTCCAGATCCATAAATGCTACATACAAATCCATTTGCTTTTCTAAGTATTTCTCACATACATTCTTCAAAGCAAACACCTGATCCACACATCCTCTACCACTTCTGAAACCACACTGCTCTTCCCCAATCTGATGCTCTGTACATGACTTCACCCTCTCAATCAATACCCTCCCATATAATTTACCAGGAATACTCAACAAACTTAAACTTATACCTCTGTAATTTGAGCACTCACTCATCCTCTTTGCCTTTGTACAATGGCACTATGCACGCATTCCGCCAATCCTCAGGCACCTCACCGTGAGTCATACATACATTATATAACCTTACCAACCAGTCAACAATACAGTCACACCCTTTTTTAATAAATTCCACGGCAATACCATCCAAACCTGCTGCCTTGCCGGCTTTCATCTTCCGCAAAGCTTTTACTACCTCTTCTCTGTTTACCAAATCATTTTCCCTAACCCTCTCACTTTGCACACCACCTCGAGCAAAACACCCTATATCTGCCACTCTATCATCAAACACATTCAACAAAACTTCAAAATACTCACTCCATCTCCTTCTTACATCAGCACTACTTGTTATCACCTCCCCATTTGCGCCCTTCACTGAAGTTCCCATTTGCTCCCTTGTCTTACGCACTTTATTTACCTCCTTCCAGAACATCTTTTTATTTTCCCTAAAATTTAATGATACTCTCTCACCCCAACTTTTATTTGCCCTTTTTTTCACCTCTTCCACCTTTCTCTTGACCTCCTGTCTCTTTCTTTTATACGTCTCCCACTCAACTGCATTTTTCCCTGCAAAAATCGTTCAAATGCCTCTCTCTTCTCTTTCACTAATACTCTTACTTCTTCATCCCACCACTCACTACCCTTTCTAATCAACCCACCTCCCACTCTTCTCATGCCACAAGCATCTTTTGCGCAATCAATCACTGATTTCCTAAATACATTCCATTCCTCCCCCATTCCCCTTACTTCCATTGTTCTCACCTTTTTCCATTCTGTACTTAGTCTCTCCTGGTACTTCCTCACACAAGTCTCCTTCCCAAGCTCACTTACTCTCACCACCCTCTTCACCCCAACATTCACTCTTCTTTTCTGAAAACCCATACAAATCTTCACCTTATCCTCCACAAGATAATGATCAGACATCCTTCCAGTTGCACCTCTCAGCACATTAACATCCAAAAGTCTCTCTTTCCCGCGCCTGTCAATTAACACGTAATCCAATAACGCTCTCTGGCCATCTCTCCTACTTACATAAATATACTTATGTATATCTCGCTTTTTAAACCAGGTATTCCCAATCATCGGTCCTTTTTCAGCACATAAATCTACAAGCTCTTCACCATTTCCATTTACAACACTGAACACCCCATATATACCAATTATTCCCTCAACTGCCACATTACTCACCTTTGCATTCAAATCACCCATCACTATAACCCGGTCTCGTGCATCAAAACCACTAACACACTCATTCAGCTGCTCCCAAAACACTTGCCTCTCATGATCTTTCTTCTCATGCCCAGGTGCATATGCACCTATAATCACCCATCTCTCTCCATCAACTTTCAGTTTTACCCATATTAATCGAGAATTTACTTTCTTACATTCTATCACGTACTCCCACAACTCCTGTTTCAGGAGTACTGCTACTCCTTCCCTTGCTCTTGTCCTCTCACTAACCCCTGACTTTACTCCCAAGACATTCCCAAACCACTCTTCCCCTTCACCCTTGAGCTTCGTTTCACTCAGAGCCAAAACATCCAGGTTCCTTTTCTCAAACATACTACCTATCTCTCCTTTTTTTACATCTTGGTTACATCCACACACATTTAGGCACCCCAATCTGAGCCTTCGAGGAGGATGAGCACTCCCCGCGTTACTCCTTCTTCTGTTTCCTATTTTAGAAAGTTAAAAAATACAAGGAGGGGAGGATTTCTGGCCCCCCGCTCCCGTCCCCTCTAGTCGCTTTCTACGACACGCGAGGAATGCGTGGGAAGTATTCTTCCACCCCTATCCCCAGGGATAATATACATATATATACACACATACACACATATACACACACACACGCACATGCACACACACACACACACACATACATATATATACATATGAAAAATATACATATATATTTGTATAATTTTTCTACTTGATCGCTGCTTCCAGTGTTAGCGCGGTAACGGCAGGAAACAGACGAAGAAAGTTATATATATATATATATATATATATATATATATATATATATATATATATATCCCCCCCCCCCCCCATTTTAGAAAGTTAATACAAGGAGGGGAGGATTTCCGGCCCCCCGCTCCCGTCCCCTCTAGTCGCTTTCTACGACACGCGAGGAATACGTGGGAAGTATTCTTTCACCCCTATCCCCAGGGATAATATACATATATATATACATATACACACACACACACACATATGCACATACACACACACACACATATATATACATATATAACGTAACTCATAAAAAAGAAAATCATGTTATTGTGCTTTACAGCACAAGATAAAGGAATCACTTTTGGTTTCAGAAGTGGTAGAGGATGTGTGGACCAGGTGTTTGCTTTGAAGAATGTATGTGAGAAATACTTAGAAAAGCAAATGGATTTGTATGTAGCATTTATGGATCTGGAGAAGGCATATGATAGAGTTGATAGAGATGCTCTGTGGAAGGTATTAAGAATATATGGTGTGGGAGGCAAGTTGTTAGAAGCAGTGAAAAGTTTTTATCGAGGATGTAAGGCATGTGTACGTGTAGGAAGAGAGGAAAGTGATTGGTTCTCAGTGAATGTAGGTTTGCGGCAGGGGTGTGTGATGTCTCCATGGTTGTTTAATTTGTTTATGGATGGGGTTGTAAGGGAGGTAAATGCAAGAGTCCTGGAAAGAGGGGCAAGTATGAAGTCTGTTGGGGATGAGAGAGCTTGGGAAGTGAGTCAGTTGTTGTTCGCTGATGATACAGCGCTGGTGGCTGATTCATGTGAGAAACTGCAGAAGCTGGTGACTGAGTTTGGTAAAGTGTGTGGAAGAAGAAAGTTGAGAGTAAATGTGAATAAGAGCAAGGTTATTAGGTACAGTAGGGGTGAGGGTCAAGTCAATTGGGAGGTGAGTTTGAATGGAGAAAAACTGGAGGAAGTGAAGTGTTTTAGATATCTGGGAGTGGATCTGTCAGCGGATGGAACCATGGAAGCGGAAGTGGATCATAGGGTGGGGGAGGGGGCGAAAATTTTGGGAGCCTTGAAAAATGTGTGGAAGTCGAGAACATTATCTCGGAAAGCAAAAATGGGTATGTTTGAGGGAATAGTGGTTCCAACAATGTTGTATGGTTGCGAGGCGTGGGCTATGGATAGAGATGTGCGCAGGAGGATGGATGTGCTGGAAATGAGATGTTTGAGGACAATGTGTGGTGTGAGGTGGTTTGATCGAGTAAGTAACGTAAGGGTAAGAGAGATGTGTGGAAATAAAAAGAGCGTGGTTGAGAGAGCAGAAGAGGGTGTTTTGAAATGGTTTGGGCACATGGAGAGAATGAGTGAGGAGAGATTGACCAAGAGGATATATGTGTCGGAGGTGGAGGGAACGAGGAGAAGAGGGAGACCAAATTGGAGGTGGAAAGATGGAGTGAAAAGGATTTTGTGTGATCGGGGCCTGAACATGCAGGAGGGTGAAAGGAGGGCAAGAAATAGAGTGAATTGGAGTCATGTGGTATACAGGGGTTGACGTGCTGTCAGTGGATTGAAGCAAGGCATGTGAAGCGTCTGGGGTAAACCATGGAAGGCTGTGTAGGTATGTATATTTGCGTGTGTGGACGTGTGTATGTACATGTGTATGGGGGGGGGGGGTTGGGCCATTTCTTTCGTCTGTTTCCTTGCGCTACCTCGCAAACGCGGGAGACAGCGACAAAGTATAAAAAAAAAAAAAAAAAAAAATATATATATATATATATATATGTATATATATATATATATATATATATATATATATATATATATATATATATATATATACATTGCAGTGGAATTTATTAAAAAAAGGGGTGACTGTATTGTTGACTGGTTGGTAAGGTTATTTAATGTATGTATGACTCATGGTGAGGTGACTGAGGATTGGCGGAATACTTGCATAGTGCAATTGTACAAAGGCAAAGGGGATAAGAGTGAGTGCTCAAATTACAGAGGTATAAGTTTGTTGAGTATTCCTGGTAAATTATATGGGAGGGTATTGATTGAGAGGGTGAAGGCATGTACAGAGCATCAGATTGGGGAAGAGCAGTGTGGTTTCAGAAGTGGTAGAGGATGTGTGGATCAGGTGTTTGCTTTGAAGATTGTATGTGAGAAATACTTAGAAAAACAAATGGATTTGTTTGTAGCATTTATGGATCTGAAGAAGGCATATGATAGAGTTGATAGAGATGCTCTGTGGAAGGTTTTAAGAATATATGGTGTTGGAGGCAAGTTGTTAGAAGCAGTGAAAAGTTTTTATTGAGGATGTAAGGCATGTGTACTTGTAGGAAGAGAGGAAAGTGATTGGTTCTCAGTGAATGTAGGTTTACGGCAGGGGTGTGTGATGTCTCCATGGTTATTTAATTTGTTTATGGATGGGGTTGTTAGGGAGGTGAATGCAAGAGTTTTGGAAAGCGGGGCAAGTATGCAGTCTGTTGGGGATGAGAGAGCTTGGAAAGTGAGTCAGTTGTTGTTCGCTGATGATACAGCGCTGGTGGCTGATTCATGCGAGAAACTGCAGAAGCTGGTGACTGAATTTGCTAAAGTGTGTGAAAGAAGAAAGTCAAGAGTAAATGTGAATAAGAGCAAGGTTATTAGGTACAGTAGGGTTGAGGGTCAAGTCAATTGGGAGGTAAGTTTGAATGGAGAAAAACTGGAGGAAGTAAAGTGTTTTAGATATCTGGGAGTGGATTTGGCAGCGGATGGAACCATGGAAGCGGAAGTGGATCATAGGGTGGGGGAGGGGGAGAAAATCCTGGGAGCCTTGAAGAATGTGTGGAAGTCGAAAACATTATCTCGGAAAGCAAAAATGGATATGTTTGAAGGAATAGTGGTTCCAACAATGTTGTATGGTTGCGAGGCGTGGGCTATGGATAGAGTTTTGCGCAGGAGGAAGGATGTGCTGGAAATGAGATGTTTGAGGACAATGTGCGGTGTGAGGTGGTTTGATCGAGTAAGTAACGTCAGGGTAAGAGAGATGTGTGGAAATAAAAAGAGCGTGGTTGAGAGAGCAGAAGAGGGTGTTTTGAAATGGTTTGGGCACATGGAGAGAATGAGTGAGGAAAGATTGACCAAGAGGATATATGTGTCGGAGGTGGAGGGAAAGAGAAGTGGGAGACCAAATTGGAGGTGGAAAGATGGAGTGAAAAAGATTTTGTGTGATCGGGGCCTGAACATGCAGGAGGGTGAAAGGAGGGCAAGGAATAGAGTGAATTGGATCGATGTGGTATACCGGGGTTGACGTGCTGTCAGTGGATTGAATCAGGGCATGTGAAGCGTCTGGGGTAAACCATGGAAAGCTGTGTGGGTATGTATTTTTGCGTGTGTGGACGTATGTATACACATGTGTATGGGGGTGGGTTGGGCCATTTCTTTCGCCTGTTTCCTTGCGGTACCTCGCAAACGCGGGAGACAGCGACAAATCCAAAAAAAAAAAAAAAAAAAAAATATATATATATATATATATATATATATATATATATATATATATATATATATATATATATATATATATATATATATATTTATTTATTTTTTTCTTTTTTTGCTTTGTCGCTGTCTCCCACGTTTGCGAGGTAGCGCAAGGAAACAGACGAAAGAAATGGCCCAACCCACCCCCATACACATGTATATACATACGTCCACACACGCAAATATACATACCTACACAGCTTTCCAGGGTTTACCCCAGACGCTTCACATGCCCTGATTCAATCCACTGACAGCACGTCAACCCCGGTATACCACATCGATCCAAGTCACTCTATTCCTTGCCCTCCTTTCACCCTCCTGCATGTTCAGGCCCCGATCACACAAAATCTTTTTCACTCCATCTCTCCACATCCAATTTGGTTTCCCACTTCTCCTCGTTCCCTTGGGGAACCACGCTCTTTTTATTTCCACACATCTCTCTTACCCTTACTTTACTTACTCGATCAAACCACCTCACACCACACATTGTCCTCAAAGATCTCATTTCCAGCACATCCATCCTCCTGCGCACAACTCTATCCATAGCCCACGCCTCGCAACCATACAACATTGTTGGAACCACTATTCCCTCAAACATACCCATTTTTGCTTTCCGAGATAATGTTTTCGACTTCCACACATTCTTCAAGGCTCTCAGGATTTTCTCCCCCTCCCCCACCCTATGATCCACTTCCGCTTCCATGGTTCCATCCGCTGCCAGATCCACTCCCAGATATCTAAAACACTTTACTTCCTCCAGTTTTTCTCCATTCAAACTTACCTCCCAATTGACTTGACCCTCAACCCTACTGTACCTAATAACCTTGCTCTTATTCACATTTACTCTTAACTTTCTTCTTTCACACACTTTAGCAAACTCAGTCACCAGCTTCTGCAGTTTCTCGCATGAATCAGCCACCAGCGCTGTATCATCAGCGAACAACAACTGACTCACTTTCCAAGCTCTCTCATCCCCAACAGACTGCATACTTGCCCCTCTTTGCAAAACTCTTGCATTCACCTCGCTAACAACCCCATCCATAAACAAATTAAATAACCATGGAGACATCACACACCCCTGCCGTAAACCTACATTCACTGAGAACCAATCACTTTCCTCTCTTCCTACACGTACACATGCCTTACATCCTCGATAAAAACTTTTCACTGCTTCTAACATCTTGCCTCCCACACCATATATTCTTAAAACCTTCCACAGAGCATCTCTATCAACTCTATCATATGCTTTCTTCAGATCCATAAATGATACATACAAATCCATTTGTTTTTCTAAGTATTTCTCATATACAATCTTCAAAGCAAACACCTGATCCACACATCCCTCTACCACTTCTGAAACCACAGTGCTCTTCCCCAGTCTGATGCTCTGTACATGCCTTCACCCTCTCAATCAATACCCTCCCATATAATTTACCAGGAATACTCAAAAAACTTATACCTCTGTAATTTGAGCACTCACTCTTATCCCCTTTGCCTTTGTACAATGGCACTATGCAAGCATTCCGCCAATCCTCAGTCACCTCACCATGAATCATACATACATTAAATAACCTTACCAACCAGTCAACAATACAGTCACCCCTTTTTTTAATAAATTCCACTGCAATACCATCAAAACCTGCTACCTTGTCGGCTTCCATCTTCCTCAAAGCTTTCACTACCTCTTCTCTGTTTACCAAATCATTTTCCCTCACCCTCTCACTTTGCACACCATCTCGACCAAAACACCCTATATCTGCCACTCAATCATCAAACACATTCAACAAACATTCAAAATACTCACTCCATCTCCTTCTCACATCACCATTACTTGTTATCACCTCCCCAGTAGCCCCCTTCACTTAAGTTTCCATTTGCTCCCTTATCTTACGCACTTTGTTTACCTCCTTCCAAAACATCTTTTTATTCTCCCTAAATGTTAATGATACTTTCTCACCCCAACTCTCATTTGCCCTGTTTTTCACCTCTTGCACCTTTCTCTTGCCCTCCTTCCTCTTTCTTTTATACTTCTCCCTCTCATTTGCATTATTTCTTTGCAAAAGTTGTCCAAATGCCTCTCTCTTCTCTTTCACTAATAATCTTACTTCTTCATCCCACCTCTCACTACCCTTTCTAATCTGCCCACCTCCCATGCTTCTCATGCCAAAAGCATCTTTTGCGCAAGCCATCACTGCTTCCTAAAATCCATCTCATTCCTCCGCCACTCCCCTTACCTCCTTAGTTCTCACCTTTTTCCATTCTGTACTCAGTCTCTCCCGGTACTTCCTCACACAAGTCTCCTTCCCAAGCTCACTTACTCTCACCTCTCTTTTTACCCCAACATTCTAAATATATGTCCACTTTCATCAAAACAGTGGCTTGCAATGTGTAAACTTTGGTACAGAATTCCATAGACGGAATGTTGCAAGATCTCTGTGAATCAGTTCGGTTCTCTTCTCTCGGCCAAGAGTATGAAATAGAGCTCCAAGAAGATCTAATACTAGATGCCACTACTTCGAATCCTCTAATCGACGCTGTTGATTGAGGAATGTAGGAGACATTTGCATGAGACCTGGTCTTTATTCTTGATGAATACAATTATCAGACTTGGCCCTTAGCACTGACTAATACAAGTGTCACACCTGGCCCTTATCACTGATTAATACAGTACCAGACTTGGCCATTAGCACTGATTGATACAAGTGTCACACCTTGGCCTTATCACTGAATAATACAGTGTTAGACTTTGCCCTTAACACTGACTAATACATGTGTCCGACTTGGCCCTTAACACTGATTAATTTAGGTGTCACACCTGGCCCTTATCACTGACTAATAGTGTTACATCTGGCCCTGACCACTGACTAATACAGGTGTCACACTTGGCCCTTGCCACTAACCAGTTTCGTGTGTTCAGAATGATTCCTCAACCCGTATTCTAAGAAACGAATTACCAGTGACGTCAGAGTGCTCATCGTCTCGTCGCCAGGTAGGGAAGCGCAGGTAGGCCAAGCAGGAGGAGGGGAAGGGCAGCCAAATGACAATAATGAGTAGGGAGAGCAGGTAGTGATGACCGGGGTTGTGGCAGACGCTGGGCATTAATCACACAACTGTGAAAGGAGGTGTAAGAGGAAAATTCCACCCACCGTCATTCTCCTCTCTCTCTCTCTCTCTCTCTCTCTCTCTCTCTCTCTCTCTCTCTCTCTCTCTCTCTCTCTCTCTCTCTCTCTCTCTCTCTCTCTCTCTCTCTCTCTCTCTCTCTCTCTCTCTCTCTCTCTCTCTCAGTAACGCCACCACAAGCAGCTGGAGACAACGATACATTGGCCATGGTCCTGGAAGGCAGACCTGCTCATTCCATGTCATTTGCGATCAAGAAGGCCCCGGGGAACACTCCTCCGAACACCCCAACACTGATGCCAGATGACCAGGTGAACCATATCACATGAAAGACATGTTATGAGCGTCAGTCTGCTGCTTTCTCTTGATTAGTATAGATATCCCCACGCAGCTGGAACAGCTGGCGTGGCAGAGCTTTGGTACTACTTAGAAATATTTCGAAGACGATGATTTGCTTCACTAATATTTGAGTGCCAGGGAAGTGCATGTTGAATGGGTGTCTGTTCATGGGTGTATATTCATAAGTTGCTCATCTGCTGAGACATTTCATATGCGATGGATGGCAAACAGGTCTAGATAGGCGTAGATCAGAGTAAGTAATGGATGAAGTGCGTCGTGACTAAAGTTTGTGCACGGGTATAAAACTGATCGTACACCTACATACAACAATGAGAAGAGGTGAGATTATACACTAGCCACTCCTTCCTACTTTTGTGATATAGAAAACGAAGTTAGAATATATAATCAGGGCCTAGAAATAGCTCTTGGCTCCCTTCCTTTTATATGAGGAAAGGAACGATTCTCTATCTAAAGTCTCATATTCTATGATTCACCAAAATGTTGTATTTTCCCTTTTATTTCCAAGTAATTTCCATCCTAAAGACAATTTTTCTTAGATATTGAGTCAGATACCAGTGCCTCATTTACCGGACGCATCTGAACCGCTTTCGCTGAAACAGGTGTCGCGAATCGACTCTCCCGATACCGCTGCTCGGAACCAAATGTTTCGAACCGATGCTCACGGAGTCAGTCGTGTCGAACTACCTAACCAGAAGCATCGTTTCTTCCGTAACAGACTCGTCTCTCACCCAACCGTCCCCACTGCTTCATGCGAACATCTCACGAACCATAACTTCACCACGAATCGCCACCTCCCACGAACCGCCACCTCCCACGAACCACCACCTCCCACGAACCGCCACCTCCCACGAACCATCACCCCCCACGAACCGCCAACTCCCATGAACCATCACCCCCCACGAACCGCCACCTCCCACGAACCATCACCCCCCACGAACCCCCCAACTCCCCTTTAACCATCAACCCCCCACGAACCCCAACCCCCCACGAACCACCCCCTCCCACGAAAAACCCCCACCTCCCCGAACCCCACCTCCCCCGAAACCCCCACCCCCCCGAACCATCCCTCCCACGAACCGCCACCTCCCCCGAAAACCCAAAACCTTCCCCCGAACCGCCACCCCCCCCGAACCAAACCCCCCCGAACCACCACCTCCCACGAACCACCCCCCCCAAAGAACCGCCCCCTCCCCCCGAAAATACCCCCCGAACCGGGCCCCCTCCCACAAAACCAACCCCCTCCCCCGAACCCCCACCTCCCACGAACCCCACCCCCCGGAAAATCCCCCCACCTCCCCCGAACCAACCCCCTCCCCCAAAACCCCACCCCCCAGAACCCCCTTTTTCCCCCAACCCCAAACCCCCACCCCAACCCCCCACAAAACCCCGTCACCTCCACGAACCCCACCCCCACGAACCACCCCCTCCACGAACCCCCCTCCCACGAAAACCCCCACCTTCCCCCGAACCCTCACCTCCCAAACCCCACCTTTTCCCCGAACCGCCCCCCCGAACCCCACCTTTTTTCCCCAACCCCCACCTCCCCAACCAACCCCCTTTTTAGAAGGATTAGAACCCTAAGCCCCCAAAAAAAAACCCCCGAACCCCCACCTCCACGAACCAACCTAGAAAGGGCCACCTCCCGGCCGGCCCCTCCCCCGCCAACCCCCGAACCCCACCCCCAGGGGGAAACCCCATTAACCTAAAAAAAGTCATTTCCCACGGAAAACCACCCCCAAAGACCTTAACGGGGAAACATACAAACCACCTCCCCCAAAACCCCACCCCCACAACCCCCTCCCACAACCCCACCCCCACAACCACACCCCACAACCCCACCCCCACAACCCCAAACCCCCCTTAAATTGAAATAAGAAGACCCCCCAAAAAATTATAGAAGGCCCCTCCTTGGAACCCCCATTTCCCCCCCAAATAACCCCCAGAAGCAACCTTCCCCCGAAGGAAATTGGGAAAATAGAACCCTCCCCCCCCCAAACCTTTCCCCCCTTCCCCCCCCGAAGGACCCCCAGGGGAAACCCCAAACCCCCCAGAAAAATTCCCCCCAAAAACCCCCCAAGAAAAAAAGAAAACCGCCCAACTTGGCCCTCCTCCCCCAAAAAAACCCAAAACCCCCGGGAAATCCCCCCCCCGGGTTTTGAACTGAAAAGGGGAAGGTCCAGAGGAGGTCTATAAACACGGTAACGGGAATAAGAGTTCTTGGATCAGTCCACAGTGGAAGAAAGAAGAGTAAGGGGTGAACTGATCAATACCTTCGATTTCTTAAACTTGAAGCCAACAGTTCTTTAAAAGATGCAAAGATACAAGAACCAGAGGCTACAGCATGACAAAGAAAAACTTGAAAAAAAGAAATGAAATGTAAAGAAGTATTTTGATAGTATATAAGAGTGGTGGACGATTAGAATGATGAAGTTGTCAATCTGGACATCATACAAAAGTCTAGAAAGTTGTATGACAGTAGAGAAGGTTTAAGAGATGAGGCAGCACAAGTGTTTCTAAGAACTACCTCCCTGCATAGTGCACACACACACACACACACACACACACACACACAAACCTTCCTGCATTATCAGGCTAGATATCTCGAAGTACCTCTCACCCTGTCCTTCTGTCCAGTCCTCAGCCACACCTTGCTTTTGTGTCAGCCTCGCCCCACGCATTCATGAGCCAAGAAAGCCCAGCAAAGTAAATAGGTACACACCTACCCATCAACCTATCTATCTACTGGCGATGAGATTTTGCCAGAATGTCATATATATATATTTATATATATATATATATATATATATATATATATATATATATATATATATATATATATATATATATATATATATATATATATATATAAATATCATCCCTGGGGATACGAGAGGAAGAATACTTCCCATGTTTTCCCTGCGTGTCGTGGAAGGCGACTAAAAGGGAAGGGAGCGGGGGGGCTGGAAATCCTTCCCTCTCGTTTTTTTAGTTTTCCGAAAGGGGAGCAGAGAAGGGGGCCAAGCGAGAATATTCCCTCAAAGGCTCAGTTCTCTGTTCTAAGCGCTACCTCGCTAATACGGGAAATGGCATATATATATATATATATATATATATATATATATATATATATATATATATATATATATATATATATATATATATATTTTTTTTTTTTTTTGCTTTGTCGCTGTCTCCCGCGTTTGCGAGGTAGCGCAAGGAAACAGACGAAAGAAATGGCCCAACCCACCCCCATACACATGTATATACATACGTCCACACACGCAAATATACATACCTACACAGCTTTCCATGGTTTACCCCAGACGCTTCACATGCCTTGATTCAATCCACTGACAGCACGTCAACCCCGGTATACCACATCGCTCCAATTCACTCTATTCCTTGCCATCCTTTCACCGTCCTGCATGTTCAGGCCCCGATCACACAAAATCTTTTTCACTCCATCTTTCCACCTCCAATTTGGTCTCCCTCTTCTCCTCGTTCCCTCCACCTCCGACACATATATCCTCTTGGTCAATCTTTCCTCACTCATTCTCTCCATGTGACCAAACCATTTCAAAACACCCTCTTCTGCTCTCTCAACCACGCTCTTTTTATTTCCACACATCTCTCTTACCCTTACGTTACTTACTCGATCAAACCACCTCACACCACACATTGTCCTCAAACATCTCATTTCCAGCACATCCATCCTCCTGCGCACAACTCTATCCATAGTCCACGCCTCGCAACCATACAACATTGTTGGAACCACTATTCCTTCAAACATACCCATTTTTGCTTTCCGAGATAATGTTCTCGACTTCCACACATTCTTCAAGGCTCCCAGAATTTTCGCCCCCTCCCCCACCCTATGATCCACTTCCGCTTCCATGTTTCCATCCGCTGCCAGATCCACTCCCAGATATCTAAAACACTTCACTTCCTCCAGTTTTTCTCCATTCAAACTCACCTCCCAACTGACTTGACCCACAACCCTACTGTACCTAATAACCTTGCTCTTATTCACATTTACTCTTAACTTTCTTCTTTCACACACTTTACCAAACTCAGTCACCAGCTTCTGCAGTTTCTCACATGAATCAGCCACCAGCGCTGTATCAACAGCGAACAACAACTGACTCACTTCCCAAGCTCTCTCATCCCCAACAGACTTCATACTTGCCCCTCTTTCCAAAACTCTTGCATTCACCTCCCTAACAACCCCATCCATAAACAAATTAAACAACCATGGAGACATCACACACCCCTGCCGCAAACCTACATTCACTGAGAACCAATCACTTTCCTCTCTTCCTACACGTACACATGCCTTACATCCTCGATAAAAACTTTTCACTGCTTCTAACAACTTGCCTCCCACACCATATATTCTTAATACCTTCCAGAGAGCATCTCTATCAACTCTATCATATGCCTTCTCCAGATCCATAAATGCTATACACATGTAGCATTTATATATATATATATATATATATATATATATATATATATATATATATATATATATATATATATATATATATATATATGCATGGTAAAATACCTGACGATTGGCGGAATGCATTCATAGTGCCATTCTACAAAGGCAAAGGGGATAAAGGTGAGTGTTCAGATTACAGAAGTATAAGTCTGTTGAGTATTCTTGTGAAATTATTTTTTTTTTTTTTTATACTTTGTCGCTGTCTCCCGCGTTTGCGAGGTAGCGCAAGGAAACAGACGAAAGAAATGGCCCAACCCCCCCCCATACACATGTATATACATACGTCCACACACGCAAATATACATACCTACACAGCTTTCCATGGTTTACCCCAGACGCTTCACATGCCTTGATTCAATCCACTGACAGCACGTCAGCCCCGGTATACCACATCGCTCCAATTCACTCTATTCCTTGCCCTCCTTTCACCCTCCTGCATGTTCAGGCCCCGATCACACAAAATCTTTTTCACTCCATCTTTCCACCTCCAATTTGGTCTCCCTCTTCTCCTTGTTCCCTCCACCTCCGACACATATATCCTCTTGGTCAATCTTTCCTCACTCATCCTCTCCATGTGCCCAAACCACTTCAAAACACCCTCTTCTGCTCTCTCAACCACGCTCTTTTTATTTCCACACATCTCTCTTACCCTTACGTTACTCACTCGATCAAACCACCTCACACCACACATTGTCCTCAAACATCTCATTTCCAGCACATCCATCCTCCTGCGCAAAACTCTATCCATAGCCCACGCCTCGCAACCATACAACATTGTTGGAACCACTATTCCTTCAAACATACCCATTTTTGCTTTCCGAGGTAATGTTCTCGGCTTCCACACATTCTTCCTTGTGAAATTATATGGGAGAGTGTTGATTGAGAGGGTGCAGGCATGTACAGAGCATCAGATTGGGGAAGAGCAGTGTGGTTTCAGAAGTGGTAGAGGATGTGAGGATCAGACGTTTGCTTTGAAGAATGTATGTGAGAAATACTTAGAAAAACAAATGGATTTGTATGTAGCATTTATGCATCTGGAGAACTCATACGATAGAGTTGATAGATGCTCTGTGGAAGGTATTAAGAGTATATGGTGTGGGAGGCAAGTTGCTAGAAACAGTGAAAAGTTTAATCGAGGATGTAAGGCATATGTACGAGTAGGAAGAGAGGAAAGTGATTGGTTCCCAGTGAATGTCGGTTTGCGGCAGGGGTGCCTGATGTCTCCATGGTTGCTTAATTTGTTTACGGATGGGATGGTTAGGGAGGTGAATGCAAGGGTTTTGGAAAGAGGGGCAAGTATCGAGTCTGTTGTGGATGAGAGGGCTTGGGAAGTGAGTCAGTTGTTGTTCGCTGATGATACAGCGCTGGTGGCTGATTTGGGTGAGAAACTGCAGAAGCTGGTGACTGAGTTTGGTAAAGTATGTGAAAGAAGAAAGTTAAGAGTAAATGTGAATAAGAGCAAGGTTATTAGGTACAGTAGGGTTGAGGGACAAGTCGTTTGGGAGGTAAGTTTGAATGGAGAAAGACTGTAGGAAGTTAAGTGTTTCAGATATCTGAGAGTGGATTTAACAGCGGATGGAACCATGGGAACGGAAATGAGTCACAGGGAGGGGGAGGGGGGTGAACGTTCTGAGAGCGTTGAAGAATGTGTGAAAGGCGAGAATATTATCTCGGGGAGCAAAAATGGGTATGTTTGAAGGAATAGTGGTTCCAACAATGTTATATGGTTGCGATGCGTGGGCTATAGATAGGGTTGTGTGGATGAGGGTTGATGTGTTGGAAATGAGATGTTTGAGGACAATATGTGGTGTGATGTGGTTTGATCGAGTAAGTAATGAAATGGTAAGAGAGATGTGTGGTAATAAAAAGAGTGTGGATGAGAGAGCAGAAGAGGGTGTTTTGAAATGGTTTGGTCACATGTAGAGAATGAGTGAGGAAAGATTGACAAAGATGATATATGTGTCAGAGTTGGAGGGAACGAGAAGTGGAAGACCAGATTGGAGGTGGAAGGATGGAATGAAAAAAGATTTTAAGCTATCGGGGCCTAGACATGCAGGAATGAAAGGTGTGCAAGGAATAGAGAGAATTGGAACGATGTGGTATACCGGGGTGGACGTACTGTCAATGGATTGAACCAGGGCGTGTGAAGTGTCTGGGGTAAACCATGGAAAGTTTTGCGTGGCCTGGATGTGGAAATGGAGCTGTGGTTTCGGTGCATTTCACGTGACAGCCAGAGTCTGAGTGTGAAAGAATGTGGCCTTTGTAGTCTTTCCCTAGCGCTACCTCGCGCGCGTGCGGGGGAGGTGGAGGGGGGGTCCATTTTATGTGTGGCCGGGTGGCGACGGGAATGGCTTAGGGCAGCAAGTATGAATATGTACATGTGTATATATGTATTTGTCCGTGTATGCATATGTATGTATACGTTGTAATACATAGGTATGTATATATGCGTGTGTGGGCGTGTATGTACACACATGTGTATGTGGGTGGGTTGGGTCATTCTTTCGTCTGTTTCCTTGCGCTACCTCGCTAACGCGGGAAACAGCGACAAAGTATGATATATAAATATATATAATTATAAATAAATGGATATATATATATATATAATATATATATATATATATATATATATATATATATATATATATATATATATATATATATATATATATATATATATATATATATATCCTTCTTCCTTCACACTATTCGCCATTTCCCGCAATAGCGAGGTAGCGTTATGAACAGAGGACTGGGCCTTTGAGGGAATATCCTCACCTGGCCCCCTTCTCTGTTCATTCTTTTGGAAAAAAAAAAAAAAAAAAAACGAGAGGAGAGGATTTCCAGCCCCTCGCTCCTTATATATATATATATATATATATATATATATATATATATATATATATATATATATATATATATATATATATATATATATATATATATATATATATATATATACAGCTAAATGAGTGTGTTAGCGGTTTTGATGCACGAGACCGGGTTATAGTGATGGGTGATTTGAATGCAAAGGTGAGTAATGTGGCAGTTGAGGGAATAATTGGTATGCATGGGGTGTTCAGTGTTGTAAATGGAAATGGTGAAGAGCTTGTAGATTTATGTGCTGAAAAAGGACTGATGATTGGGAATACCTGGTTTAAAAAGCGAGATATACATAAGTATACTTATGTAAGTAGGAGAGATGGCCAGAGAGCGTTATTGGATTACGTGTTAATTGACAGGCGTGCGAAAGAGAGACTTTTGGATGTCAATGTGCTGAGAGGTGCAACTGGAGGGATGTCTGATCATTATCTTGTGGAGGCTAAGGTGAAGATTAGTATGGGTTTTCAGAAAAGAAGAGTGAATGTTGGGGTGAAGAAGGTGGTGAGAGTAAGTGAGCTTGGGAAGGAGACCTGTGTGAGGAAGTATCAGGAGAGACTGTGTACAGAATGGAAAAAGGTGAGAACAATGGAAGTAAGGGGAGTGGGGGAGGAATGGGATGTATTTAGGGAATCAGTGATGGATTGCGCAAAAGATGCTTGTGGCATGAGAAGAGTGGGAGGTGGGCTGTTTAGAAAGGGTAGTGAGTGGTGGGATGAAGAAGTAAGAGTATTAGTGAAAGAGAAGAGGGAGGCATTTGGACGATTTTTGCAGGGAAAAAATGCAATTGAGTGGGAGAAGTATAAAAGAAAGAGACAAGAGGTCAAGAGAAAGGTGCAAGAGGTGAAAAAAAGGGCAAATGAGAGTTGGGGTGAGAGACTATCAGTAAATTTTAGGGAGAATAAAAAGATGTTCTGGAAGGAGGTAAATAGGGTGCGTAAGACAAGGGAGCAAATGGGAACTTCAGTGAAGGGCGTAAATGGGGAGGTGATAACAAGTAGTGGTGATGTGAGAAGGAGATGGAATGAGTATTTTGAAGGTTTGTTGAATGTGTCTGATGACAGAGTGGCAGATATAGGGTGTTTGGGTCGAGGTGGTGTGCAAAGTGAGAGGGTTAGGGAAAATGATTTGGTAAACAGAGAAGAGGTAGTAAAAGCTTTGCGGAAGATGAAAGCCGGCAAGGCAGCAGGTTTGGATGGTATTGCAGTGGAATTTATAAAAAAAGGGGGTGACTGTATTGTTGACTGGTTGGTAAGGTTATTTAATGTATGTATGACTCATGGTGAGGTGCCTGAGGATTGGCGGAATGCGTGCATAGTGCCATTCTACAAAGGCAAAGGGGATAGGAGTGAGTGCTCAAATTACAGAGGTATAAGTTTGTTGAGTATTCCTGGTAAATTATATGGGAGGGTATTGATTGAGAGGGTGAAGGCATGTACAGAGCATCAGATTGGGGAAGAGCAGTGTGGTTTCAGAAGTGGTAGAGGATGTGTGGATCAGGTGTTTGCTTTGAAGAATGTATGTGAGAAATACTTAGAAAAGCAAATGGATTTGTATGTAGCATTTATGGATCTGGAGAAGGCATATGATAGAGTTGATAGAGATGCTCTGTGGAAGGTATTAAGAATATATGGTGTGGGAGGCAAGTTGTTAGAAGCAGTGAAAAGTTTTTATCGAGGATGTAAGGCATGTGTACGTGTAGGAAGAGAGGAAAGTGATTGGTTCTCAGTGAATGTAGGTTTGCGGCAGGGGTGTGTGATGTCTCCATGGTTGTTTAATTTGTTTATGGATGGGGTTGTTAGGGAGGTAAATGCAAGAGTCTTGGAAAGAGGGGCAAGTATGAAGTCTGTTGGGGATGAGAGAGCTTGGGAAGTGAGTCAGTTGTTGTTCGCTGATGATACAGCGCTGGTGGCGGATTCATGTGAGAAACTGCAGAAGCTGGTGACGGAGTTTGGTAAAGTGTGTGGAAGAAGAAAGTTAAGAGTAAATATGAATAAGAGCAAGGTTATTAGGTACAGTAGGGTTGAGGGTCAAGTCAATTGGGAGGTGAGTTTGAATGGAGAAAAACTGGAGGAAGTGAAGTGTTTTAGATATCTGGAAGTGGATCTGTCAGCGGATGGAACCATGGAAGCGGAAGTGGATCATAGGGTGGGGGAGGGGGCAAAAATTTTGGGAGCCTTGAAAAATGTGTGGAAGTCGAGAACATTATCCCGGAAAGCAAAAATGGGTATGTTTGAAGGAATAGTGGTTCCAACAATGTTGTATGGTTGCGAGGCGTGGGCTATGGATAGAGTTGTGCGCAGGAGGATGGATGTGCTGGAAATGAGATGTTTGAGGACAATGTGTGGTGTGAGGTGGTTTGATCGAGTAAGTAACGTAAGGGTAAGAGAGATGTGTGGAAATAAAAAGAGCGTGGTTGAGAGAGCAGAAGAGGGTGTTTTGAAGTGGTTTGGGCACATGGAGAGAATGAGTGAGGAAAGATTGACCAAGAGGATATATGTGTCGGAGGTGGAGGGAACGAGGAGAAGAGGGAGATCAAATTTGAGGTGGAAAGATGGAGTGAAAAGGATTTTGTGTGATCGGGGCCTGAACATGCAGGAGGGTGAAAGGAGGGCAAGGAATAGAGTGAATTGGAGCGATGTGGTATATAGGGGTTGACGTGCTGTCAGTGGATTGAATCAAGGCATGTGAAGCGTCCGGGGTAAACCATGGAAAGCTGTGTAGGTATGTATATTTGCGTGTGTGGACGTATGTATGTACATGTGTATGGGGGGGGTTGGGCCATTTCTTTCGTCTGTTTCCTTGCGCTACCTCGCAAACGCGGGAGACAGCGACGAGGTATAAAAAAAAAAAAAAAAATATATATATGGGAGCGGGGGGCTGGAAATCCTCCCCTCTCGTTTTTTTTTTAATTTTCCAAAAGAAGGAACAGAGGGGGCCAGGTGAGGATATGCCAAAAAGGCCCAGTCCTCTGTTCCTAACGCTACCTCGCTAACGCGGGAAATGGCGAATAGTTTAAAATATATATATATATATATATATATATATATATATATATATATATATATATATATGTATATATATATATATATATATATATAATATATATATACCCTAGCCTGACCCAGGCACCCATTTTATCGACCAACTCCTAGCGGTGGATGAATAGCTGTGTTGACTGTGGACCGACTGCCGTAACTAGGATTCGAACCTGTGTGAATGTGTTACGGTCAGGAACGTTAACCGCTCCACCACGGGAGGTGGAGGTGATGAGACTAACTAATGACAGACTCACCTAGAGTGAGGTATGTCTTGCTCTTCTCCCTCTTGCTCTTCTCTCTTTAACGCTGTCTGGCTACAGGTTCTTGTGTACCTCTTCCACAGCACATCCCGCAGTTCCCTCGATGCCTGCTCTCCACTTCGTTCTTCCTTCCTCTCCTAGGATACGTCGCCCGGTGTCCGGCTCCAGTGTTGTGGGCTTCTCAAGACCACCTGTAGGAGTAGTCTATGTTCTTTTTATGTTTTATCATCTTTCCCCTCCAAGTCTGTACACTCTCCCATACCTCGATGAACTATATATATATAGTTGCCACGATTGTCGTTTTCCGAGTACCCTGCTACCTATGATCTTCCTCTTGCCTCCTCCTACTGCACCACCTCATAGTCAGAAGGTGCGTGTGTGTGTGTGAGTGTGTGTGTGTGTGTGTGTGCGTGTGTGTGTGTGTGTGTGTGTGTGTGTGTGTGTGTGTGTGTACTCTTGTCAATACAACCCGGGTCCATCTTAAGAAGAACTATTATAATTAATGAAACATTCCTTTTCGCTTCTCTGTAAGCCCTGTAAGATATCGTGGACCTTCATGCATTTGAAATTTAATTAAAGATCTTGGGCATCCTGATCCCATGAAGTAGAATCTGCCGAGGTATCCGAAACCCTTGAGGGAAAAACATATTAATATCTGAGCATCTTAAAAGTCATCTGGCAAGCGCTGAAGTTCAGTGCGGTTATAGTTTCTGAGTGGAGCAGCTGGTAATGTCTAGTGCCGCTGGTAACATTTGGTAATGGATGATAATCCTTGTAATATCTGGTAATGGGTGATAATGCTGGCAATATCTGGTAATGAGTAATATATCTGGCAACACTTGGTGGTGGGTAATACTACCGGGAACACCTGGTAATGGGTAATACTACTGGCAACACTTGGTAATGGGTAATACCCCTGGCAACACCTGGTAATGGGTATTACTACGGACAACATCTGGTAATGGGTATTACTACTGGCAACAAATG
Organism: Panulirus ornatus; assembly: GCF_036320965.1. NCBI lineage: Eukaryota > Metazoa > Arthropoda > Malacostraca > Decapoda > Palinuridae > Panulirus > Panulirus ornatus. The sequence continues at coordinate 10,298,639 of NC_092280.1, forward strand.
GTAATGGGTAATACCCCTGGCAATGTCTAGTAATAGGTAATACTGCTAATAACATCTGGTCATGGGTAATACCAATAGCAACACTCGGTAATTGGCAATACTGCTGACACCATTTGGTCATTAGTAATACTGTTGACATCATTTGGTCATGAGTAATACTGTTGACACCATTTGGTCGTGGGTAATATTGCTGACACCATTTGGTCATGAGTAATATTGTTGACACCACTTGGTCGTGTACAATACTACTGACACCATTTGATCGTGGGTAGTCCTGCTGGCACCATATGGTCGTGGGTAGAGCCCCTGGTAAGTTCACAATATGTAATCGTACATTAAGTTCAAGTCTGCAGACTCCAGGAATCCACTGAGCTGGAAGGTTAACATGAACGGGATGGCGTCGCGAAACCATGCTCGGCAGCCCGCCATATGTGTCGTAAACATAAAACTTTAAGAACAAGATGTTATCAGAGCGATGACATGTTGCGTCCGTCGGCGAGAGGCACATTGATTTCCACCAACTGCTGTCTCAGGTCTTGTATATCTAGAGACAATCCTTCGCCATGGCAACATATATTCCCGCCCAAGACATGCGCAGCTCACCTGAGCGTATCCTCCTCGTAATGTAGATATCTTCATTCTTTGTTTACGTTCGTGACCTTCCGATGAGGCAGTGCGAGTTATGCGAACGGTGTGGGGCGGGACGGTCACGCTTCAGCCCCTCACATGGCACATCGCTTTGGCCAATACCTTTCTCGTCCTCCAGTTCCTTCTGCTTCTCGCTGACAGTCTGCTTCGACCTGACAACACGGACAACTCTTGAGTTACATTTCCAGTGGCTTGGTGGTGCTACCGACCCTCCCGAATGGTGTCCCTCACAAAGCCGCCCCCTCTATCTTGTTCATTATCACCTGCCATTATCTGCGCTCCAGATGCTGCCTCACGGAGCCCCTGAGTTGGACGGTCAAAAGCCACCACCCACGATCCTACGGCCATAAATCTGATTGAAGACAATCCCATGATAAAGTACCTCCTCTACTGTGTATATCAGTACATCAGACAAGACCACAACTATGATGCTACGGGTCTTGTTTAAAAACTGGTTCTTAATGATCATGATGATGACATAATACAAACTACTGCAGAATTACGCTAACCTTGTACTGGAACGGCTTCATTCTCACTTCTTAAGCGATCAACATTCGCTTGCGAATGGACAGTGTCACAATGGCCGCTTGTCTTGTCTGCCTGGGAGCAGGTTGCTTTGTGCTCTGCGTTCCAGACCAGACCCGATCATCTTCTCACCTCATAGCCAGCAGCTCACCCTCCTTCCTCTAATGAACCGGTTGTATATGCTGTCGATCAACGTGATTGGGTCATATTATCCATAATGACAGATGAATAAACGTAGCAACGAAAAGAGTATTTCCGACAGCATCTCTCCTGAAGCAGACGTTGTCGAAACCCGATGCGAAAAACAGATTCGTAGCTCTCGCTCTGTTTTCGTTGCCACCTTCTACCCATGAGACACTTTCCACCCGGCCATTACAGACGTGGGACTTCAGTTTTCAGGAAGATTGCTTAACAACAACCTACACTGAGGTCATGAAGGGGCTCAAGTCTGCAACAAGAGCGCTAGCACCTGCACGACACGAAAACCACGCAACGTCCGAGCCTCATTCCCTCGATACCACTTCAGCAGTTGTTCTCGTGGGAACATCCAGACGCAACGACCAACATAAACCAATGTAGTAGGCCCTTCCTGCCGCTGAGGGGAGGCGCCCAAATGTAAGTCCCGCAGGAGGCGGTTGCTTCCCACCCCGTGCTACACACACACAGACACGCACAACAACTTAGCTCATTTCATTTCTAGATTTGACACATCCCCCTAAAAAGGGGACCTGATCTCCGACTCACCTGTCCACTTCATGGGTAACATTAAAGCTACTATGAATTCATATCCTAGTCTCCTTCGGTTGTAAGTCTGACCCGCAGTTTTCTTTATATAATAAGTTACCTCGACATCATCTTCAGCAAGCAACATCTGGTGCGCCTGTATAACGCGCAATACTCAACTTTTAGCTCTGACTTCATTCGTAACGGCATTCTAAGCTTATCGATTGTACGGTTCATTCCGACTGGTGATCTTGTTCATCTAACCACTGGGAGCATGGAGGGTGATTAATGGAGAATGTTCGTCTAGTAACATTGGAGATGTGTCTTGTTATCACCAGACTGATCGGTGCAGACGTCCAAGGTAACGCAGCCCTGCTAATGTGACACTACGACAAATCAGACACAAACCGCTGGTGGAGGAAGACAATCCAAGAAACTCATTTACTTGATCTGATGCGTATCTTTCCTAACATCGCATCACCGTCAGAGATAAGTGAGAAATTTGACTTAACTCTTACCCAGTCCTGGCACTCATGCCAAGTGAGGTAGCTAAAGGGTGGTAGGGCAGCCTGAACGGGTGGTAGGGCAGCCGGCAGGGTGGTAGGGCAGCCGACAGGGTGGTAGAACAAGCCTGAAAGGGTGGTAGGGCAGCTGAGAGAGGTGACAAGGCAGCCTGCAGGTTAGCAGGGCAGACTGGAGGGGTGGTTGGGCAGCATATAGGGTGGAAGGTCAGACCTGCCTTCAGGGGAGGTAAGGCAGCCTATAGGCTGGTAGGGTAGGCAGTCCAGTGGGAGACAGGGCAGCCTGCAGGTTGGTAGGGCTGCCTAAAGGAGAGTTAGGTACGCCTGGAATGGTGGTGAGGCAGGCTGGAGGGTTGTTGGATAACCTGCAACTTGGAAGAGCGGCACTGCATCCTGAAGGGGTGAGAGGGCATCCTATAGGGTTGATGGGCAGCCTGCAGGGTGGTAGGGCAACCTGTTGGGTGGTAAGGCAGCCTGCAGGTTGGTAGGGCAGCCTGCAGGATGGCAGGGCAACCAGGAGGGATGATAGGGCAGCCTGCAGAATAGCAGGGGAGCCTTTAGGGTGGAAGAGCAGCCTGGAGGATGGTAGGGCAGCCTGTAAGGTGGTAGGGCAGCCCGCAAGGGTGGCAGGGCAGCCTGCAGGTTGGTAGGGCAGCCTGTAGGATGGAAGGGTAGCCTGGAGGGTGGTAGGGCAGCCTGTAAGGTGGTAGGGCAGCCCGCAAGGGTGGCAGGGCAGCCTGCAGGTTGGTAGGGCAGCCTGTAGGATGGAAGGGTAGCCTGGAGGGTGGTAGGGCAGCCTGTAGGGTGGAAGGGCAGCCTGGAAGGGGGTAGGGCAGCCTGCAGATTGCTAGGGTAGCCTGTAAGGTGAAAGGGCAGCCTGAGGGGTGGGTGTGCAGTTTACAGGGTCGTAAAGCAGCCTTTAGGGAGTAAGGGCAGCTTGCACTTCGGTAGGGCAGGCTGAAGGGGTGGAGGGGGAGAATGGAGGGTGGTAGGATTAGCCCATAAGGGTGGTAGGGCAGCCTCAAGTGATGGTAGGGCAGCCTGCAGGTTGGTAGGGCTACTTGAAGGGGTGGAAGGGTAGCTTGGATGTGTGATAGGGCAGCCTGTAGGGATGACAGGTTATCCTGCAAGGTGTTAGAGCAGCCGGGAGGATCCTGGAGAGAGAGAGATAGGTTCGCTTAATAGGGTGGTGATGCAGCCTGAGTGAGTAGTCGGGTAGCCTGGAGGGCGGATAGATGGGTGGGAGGGCAATCTAGCTCAGGCTAGGATAGTTGGTGACTGAGTTTGGTTAAGTGTGTGAAAGAAGAAAGCTGAGAGTAAATGTGAAGAAGAGCAAGGTTATTAGGTACAGTAGGGTTGAGGGACAAGATAATTGGGAAGTAAGTTTGAATGGAGAAAAACTGGAGGAAGTAAAGTGTTTTAGATATCTGAGAGTGGATTTAGCAGCGGATGGAACCATGTAAGCGGAAGTGAGTCACAGGGTGGGGAAGGGGGCGAAGGTTCTGGGAGCGTTGAAGAATAAGTGGAAGGCGAGAACGTTATCTCGGTGCGCAAAAATGGGTATGTTTGGAGGAATAGTGGTTCCAAGAGTGTTACAAAGTTGCGCGGCATGGTCTATCGATAAAGTTGTGCGGAGAAGGATGGATGTGTTGGAAATGAAATGTTTGAGGACAATATGTGGTGTGAGATGGTTTGATCTAGTAAGTAACTGAACGGTAAGAGAGATGTGTGGTAATAAAAGGTGTGGTTGAGAGAGCAGAAGAAGGTGTATTTAAATGGTTTGGTCACATGGAAAGAATGAGTGTGGATAGATTGACAAAAAGGATATATGTGTCAGATTTTGAGGGAACAAGGAGAAGTGGGAGACCAAATTGGAGGTGGAAGGATGGAGTGAAAAAGATTTTGAGTGATCGAGGCCTGAACATGCAGGAGAGTGAAAGGTGTGCAAGGAATAAAGTGATTTGGAACGATGTGGTGTACCGGGTCGACGTACTGTCAGTAGGTTGAACCAGGGTATGTGAAGTGTCTGGGGTAAACCATGGAAAGTTTTGTGGGGCTTGAATGTGGAAAGGGAACTGTGGTTTCGGTGCATTACACATGACAGCTAGAGACTTAGTGTGAACGAATGTGGCCTTTGTTGTCTTTTCCTAGCTCTACCTCGCGCGCGCGCGGGGGGTAGTGGGGTGCTGTTTCATGTGTGGCGGGGTGGCGACGGAAATGTATGAAGGCAGCAAGTATGAATATGTTTTATGTATATATGTGTATGTCTGTGTACGTATATGTATGCATACGTTGAAATGCATAGGTATGTATATGTATATGTGTAGGCGTTTATGTATATGCAGAGATCATCTCTATCAACTCTATCATATATCTTCTCCAGATCCATGAATGCTACATACAAATCCATCTCTTTTTCCAAGTATTTCTCACATACACTCCTCAAAGCAAACACCTGAACCATACATCCTCTACCACTTCTGAAACCACACTGCTCCTCCCCAGTCTTATGCTCTGTACATGCCTTCACCCTCTCAATCAATACCCTCCCATATTTTCCCAGGAATACTTAACAAACTTATACCTCTGTAAGTTGAACACTAACCTTTATCCCCTTTGCCTTTATACAATGGCACTATGCATGCATTCCGCCAATCCTCAGGCACTTCACCATGAGCCATACATACATTCAATATCCTCACCAACCAGTCAACAACAGAGTCACCCCTATTTTCAATAAATTCCATCCAAACCCGTAGGCTTTCATCTTCTGTAAAGCTTTCACAACCTCTTCTCTGTTTACCATGCCATTCTCCCTGACCCTCTCATATCACACACCACCTCGACTAAAACACCTTATATCTGCCACTCTGTCATCTAACACATTCAATAATCCTTCAAAATACTCAATCCATCTCCTTCTCACATCACCACTACTTGTTATTACCTCACCATTAGTCTCCTTCACCGATATTCCCATTTGTTCTCTTGTCTTATGCATTTTATTTACTTCCTTCCAAAACATCTTTTTATTCTACCTAAAATTTAACGATACTCTCTCTTCCCAATTCTATTTGCCCTCTTTTTCACCTCTTGCACCTTTCTCATGACCTCCTGCCTCTATCTCTTATACATCTCCCAGTCATTTGCACTATTTACCTGCAAAAATCGTCCAAATGCCTCTCTCTTCTCTTTTACTAACAATCTTACTTCATCTCACCACTCAATACCCTTTCTAATCTGCCGACCTCCCACCTTTCTCATGCCACAGGCAACTTTTGCGCAAGCCATCACTACTTTCCTAAATACATCTCATTCCTCCCCCACTCCCCTTACGTCCTTTACTCTTACCTTTTTCCATTCTGCACTCATTCTCTCCTGGTATTTCCTCACACAAGACTCCTTCCCAAGCTTACTTACTCTCACCACTTTCTTCTACCTTGCGTTCTCTCTTCTTTTCTCAAAGCCACCACAAATATTCACCTTCGCCTCCACAAGATAGTAATCAGACATCCCTTCAAGTTGCCCTTTTCAGCACATTAACATCCAAAAGTCTCTCTTTCACGCGCATATCAATCAACACGTAATCCAATAACGCTGTCTGGCCATTTCTCCTACTTTCATACGTATGCTTATGTATATCTCTTTCTAAACCAGGTATTCCCAATCACTACTCCTTTTTCAGCACATATATCTACAAGCTCTTCACCATTTCCATTTACAACACTGAACACCACATGTATACCTATCATTCCCTCAACTGCCACATTATCACCTTTGCATTCAAATCGCCCATCACTATAACCCGGTCTCGTGCATCAAAACTGCTAACATACTCGCTCAGCGGCTTCCAAAATACTTGCCTCTCATGATCTTTCTTCTCATGACCAGGTGCATAGGCACCAATAATCACCCATATCTCTCCATCCACTTTCACTTTTACCCAAATCTATCTAGGGTTTACTTTTCTTACACTCCATCACATACTCCGACAACGCCTGCTTCAGGAGTGGTGCTACTCCTTCCTTTGCTCTTGTCCGCTCACCAACCCCCGACTTTACTCCCAAGACATTCCTAAACCACTTTTCCCCTTTACCCTTGAGCCTCTTTTCACTCAGAGCCAAAATATCCACGTTCCTTTCCTCATACATACTACCTATCTCTCCTTTTTTCTCATCTTGTTTACATCCACACACATTAAGACACCCAATCTGTGCGTTCATATGCACTTTGTTCGTATTCATATACCGCCGCGTTGCACAATTAGGTTCGGTAAAATGCTATCTGCTGGCTGTGTGAGCGTGAAGGGAAACGACCGGTGTAGACCCCGTTGCTCACCAACGTGAGACGAAAGATATTCGAGTACATAGTATTCGAAGAGTCATTTTCCCATGAGGGGCTATCATAGCCTAACGGTAGCGCTCCCGCCTGTTACATAGGGGTCCCGGGTTCGATCCTGGCTGTTGGAGGTTTGTATGTTTTATGAAGGTGCGCGTTCATATGCCTTCACCCTCTCAATCAGTTCCCTTCCATATAATTTCCTAGAAATATTAAACAAACATACCTCTAGTTTGAACACTCACCTTTATCCCCTTTGCCTTCGTACAATAGTACTATGCATGCATTCCGCCAATCTTCAGGCACTTCACCATAGTCTATGCATATATTGAATATCCTTACCAACCAATCAACAACACAGTCACCCCCTTTTTGATAAATTCCACAGCAATACCATCCAAACCCGCCACTTGCCGGATTTCATCTTCCACAAAGCTTTCACTACCTTTTTTTCTCTTCACTAAATCGTTCTCCCAGACCCCTCTCACTTCGTACACCAACCTGACCAAAACACCCTATATGTGCCACTCTATTATCAAAAGATTCAACAAATCTTCAAAATACTCACTCCATTTCCTCCTCATTCCATCACTATTTGTTATCACTTCCCCACTTGCTCCCTTCATCGATGTTCCCATTTATTCTCTTGTCTTGCGCACGTTATTTACCTCCTTCCAAAACATCTTTTAATTCTACCTAAGATTTGATGATACTCTCACACCCCAACTCTCGTTTGCCGTCTTTTCAGCTCTTGCACCTCTCTCTTTACATCTTGCCGGTTTCTTTCATTTGCACTACTTCCCTGCAAATGTCGTCTAAACCCCACTCTTTACTCTTTCACTAACAATCTTACTTCTTCATCCCACCACTCACTACCCTTTCTAATCTGCCCACCCCCCACCTTTCTCATCCCACATCCTTTAATGTAAATCCTTTAATGTAAATGTTGCCTTTAGCAACAATAATATTATAAAGAATATCTTAATCAGGAATTCACCAGAAAATTCTCTTGGTTGCATCTATAAAGTTCCTTGTGGAAACTGTGATGAATTTTATGTTGGTCAGACTGGTAAGGATCTTTCTGTTAGACTTAAGCAACATAAATATAGTATAAGAACTGGACAAGAATCAAATGCCTTGTTTAATCATGTTAAAAACTATGATCATTGTATTGACTGGAGTAACGCCATCTCAGTTGTTAGCTCTAACTCTATTACCAAGAGAAATATCATTGAATCTTCTATTATTGAATACACAAAGAATTATAATCTTAATATTAGTGATGGTCTATGCAAATTAGATAACTTTATTGTTGATAAGATTTGTAAAATGATAAGTTTATGAACGCTTGTTGTATGTTTTCGACAATCACATGTTTACCAAATGGCGTCCTAGCTTCATCTCTTCGATGTATATCATCTGACTGTTATATTTCTCTCTTGTGTCTCCCCTGATGATGTGATTATTACACGAAAGTGCACTTGGGAACTTTTCGTGTTTCATTTTCCCCGTGGACTCATAGGAATGTAGGTTTGCGGCAGGGGTGTGTGATGTCTCCATGGTTGTTTAATTTGTTTATGGATGGGGTTGTTAGGGAGGTAAATGCAAGAGTTTTGGAAAGAGGGGCAAGTATGAAGTCTGTTGGAGATGAGAGAGCTTGGGAAGTGAGTCAGTTGTTGTTCGCTGATGATACAGCGCTGGTGGCTGATTCATGTGAGAAACTGCAGAAGCTGGTGACTGAGTTTGGTAAAGTGTGTGGAAGAAGAAAGTTAAGAGTAAATGTGAATAAGAGCAAGGTTATTAGGTACAGTAGGGTTGAGGGTCAAGTCAATTGGGAGGTGAGTTTGAATGGAGAAAAACTGGAGGAAGTGAAGTGTTTTAGATATCTGGGAGTGGATCTGGCAGCGGATGGAAACATGGAAGCGGAAGTGGATCATAGGGTGGGGGAGGGGGCGAAAATTCTGGGGGCCTTGAAGAATGTGTGGAAGTCGAGAGCATTATCTCGGAAAGCAAAAATGGGTATGTTTGAAGGAATAGTGGTTCCAACAATGTTGTATGGTTGCGAGGCGTGGGCTATGGATAGAGTTGTGTGCAGGAGGATGGATGTGCTGGAAATGAGATGTTTGAGGACAATGTGTGGTGTGAGGTGGTTTGATCGAGTGAGTAACGTAAGGGTAAGAGAGATGTGTGGAAATAAAAAGAGCGTGGTTGAGAGAGCAGAAGAGGGTGTTTTGAAGTGGATTGGGCACATGGAGAGAATGAGTGAGGAAAGATTGATCAAGAGGATATATGTGTCGGAGGTGGAGGGAACGAGGAGAAGAGGGAGACCAAATTGTAGGTGGAAAGATGGAGTGAAAAAGATTTTGTGTGATCGGGGCCTGAACATGCAGGAGGGTGAAAGGAGGGCAAGGAATAGAGTGAATTGGATCGATGTGGTATACCGGGGTTGACGTGCTGTCAGTGGATTGAATCAAGGCATGTGAAGCGTCTGGGGTAAACCATGGAAAGTTTTGTGGGGCTTGAATGTGGAAAGGAACTGTGGTTTCGGTGCATTACACATGACAGCTAGAGACTTAGTGTGAACGAATGTGGCCTTTGTTGTCTTTTCCTAGCTCTACCTCGCGCGCGCGCGGGGGTAGGGGGGTGCTGTTTCATGTGTGGCGGGGTGGCGACGGAAATGTATGAAGGCAGCAAGTATGAATATGTTTTATGTATATTGTGTATGTCTGTGTACGTATATGTATGCATACGTTGAAATGCATAGTATGTATATGTATATGTGTAGGCGTTTATGTATATGCAGAGATCATCTCTATCAACTCTATCATATATCTTCTCCAGATCCATGAATGCTACATACAAATCCATCTCTTTTTCCAAGTATTTCTCACATACACTCCTCAAAGCAAACACCTGAACCATACATCCTCTACCACTTCTGAAACCACACTGCTCCTCCCCAGTCTTATGCTCTGTACATGCCTTCACCCTCTCAATCAATACCCTCCCATATTTTCCCAGGAATACTTAACAAACTTATACCTCTGTAAGTTGAACACTAACCTTTATCCCCTTTGCCTTTATACAATGGCACTATGCATGCATTCCGCCAATCCTCAGGCACTTCACCATGAGCCATACATACATTCAATATCCTCACCAACCAGTCAACAACAGAGTCACCCCTATTTTCAATAAATTCCATCCAAACCCGTAGGCTTTCATGTAAAGCTTTCACAACCTCTTCTCAGTTTACCATGCCATTCTCCCTGACCCTCTCATATCACACACCACCTCGACTAAAACACCTTATATCTGCCACTCTGTCATCTAACACATTCAATAATCCTTCAAAATACTCAATCCATCTCCTTCTCACATCACCACTACTTGTTATTACCTCACCATTAGTCCCCTTCACCGATATTCCCATTTGTTCTCTTGTCTTATGCATTTTATTTACTTCCTTCCAAAACATCTTTTTATTCTACCTAAAATTTAACGATACTCTCTCTTCCCAATTCTATTTGCCATCTTTTTCACCTCTTGCACCTTTCTCATGACCTCCTGCCTCTATCTCTTATACATCTCCCAGTCATTTGCACTATTTACCTGCAAAAATCGTCCAAATGCCTCTCTCTTCTCTTTTACTAACAATCTTACTTCTTCATCTCACCACTCAATACCCTTTCTAATCTGCCGACCTCCCACCTTTCTCATGCCACAGGCAACTTTTGCGCAAGCCATCACTACTTTCCTAAATACATCTCATTCCTCCCCCACTCCCCTTACGTCCTTTACTCTCACCTTTTTCCATTCTGCACTCATTCTCTCCTGGTATTTCCTCACACAAGACTCCTTCCCAAGCTTACTTACTCTCACCACTTTAATTCTACCTTGCGTTCTCTCTTCTTTTCTCAAAGCCACCACAAATATTCACCTTCGCCTCCACAAGATAGTAATCAGACATCCCTTCAAGTTGCCCTTTTCAGCACATTAACATCCAAAAGTCTCTCTTTCACGCGCATATCAATCAACACGTAATCCAATAACGCTGTCTGGCCATTTCTCCTACTTTCATACGTATGCTTATGTATATCTCTTTCTAAACCAGGTATTCCCAATCACTACTCCTTTTTCAGCACATATATCTACAAGCTCTTCACCATTTCCATTTACAACACTGAACACCACATGTATACCTATCATTCCCTCAACTGCCACATTATCACCTTTGCATTCAAATCGCCCATCACTATAACCCGGTCTCGTGCATCAAAACTGCTAACATACTCGCTCAGCGGCTTACAAAATACTTGCCTCTCATGATCTTTCTTCTCATGACCAGGTGCATAGGCACCAATAATCACCCATATCTCTCCATCCACTTTCACTTTTACCCAAATCTATCTAGGGTTTACTTTTCTTACACTCCATCACATACTCCGACAACGCCTGCTTCAGGAGTGGTGCTACTCCTTCCTTTGCTCTTGTCCGCTCACCAACCCCCGACTTTACTCCCAAGACATTCCTAAACCACTTTTCCCCTTTACCCTTGAGCCTCTTTTCACTCAGAGCCAAAATATCCACGTTCCTTTCCTCATACATACTACCTATCTCTCCTTTTTCTCATCTTGTTTACATCCACACACATTAAGACACCCAATCTGTGCGTTCATATGCACTTTGTTCGTATTCATATACCGCCGCGTTGCACAATTAGGTTCGGTAAAAAGCTATCTGCTGGCTGTGTGAGCGTGAAGGGAAACGACCGGTGTAGACCCCGTTGCTCACCAACGTGAGACGAAAGATATTCGAGTACATAGTATTCGAAGAGTCATTTTCCCATGAGGGGCTATCATAGCCTAACGGTAGCGCTCCCGCCTGTTACATAGGGGTCCCGGGTTCGATCCTGGCTGTTGGAGGTTTGTATGTTTTATGAAGGTGCGCGTTCATATGCCTTCACCCTCTCAATCAGTTCCCTTCCATATAATTTCCTAGAAATATTAAACAAACATACCTCTAGTTTGAACACTCACCTTTATCCCCTTTGCCTTCGTACAATAGTACTATGCATGCATTCCGCCAATCTTCAGGCACTTCACCATAGTCTATGCATATATTGAATATCCTTACCAACCAATCAACAACACAGTCACCCCCTTTTTGATAAATTCCACAGCAATACCATCCAAACCCGCCACTTGCCGGATTTCATCTTCCACAAAGCTTTCACTACCTTTTTTTCTCTTCACTAAATCGTTCTCCCAGACCCCTCTCACTTCGTACACCAACCTGACCAAAACACCCTATATGTGCCACTCTATTATCAAAAGATTCAACAAATCTTCAAAATACTCACTCCATTTCCTCCTCATTCCATCACTATTTGTTATCACTTCCCCACTTGCTCCCTTCATCGATGTTCCCATTTATTCTCTTGTCTTGCGCACGTTATTTACCTCCTTCCAAAACATCTTTTGATTCTACCTAAGATTTGATGATACTCTCACACCCCAACTCTCGTTTGCCGTCTTTTCAGCTCTTGCACCTCTCTCTTTACATCTTGCCGGTTTCTTTCATTTGCACTACTTCCCTGCAAATGTCGTCTAAACCCCACTCTTTACTCTTTCACTAACAATCTTACTTCTTCATCCCACCACTCACTACCCTTTCTAATCTGCCCACCCCCCACCTTTCTCATCCCACATCCTTTAATGTAAATCCTTTAATGTAAATGTTGCCTTTAGCAACAATAATATTATAAAGAATATCTTAATCAGGAATTCACCAGAAAATTCTCTTGGTTGCATCTATAAAGTTCCTTGTGGAAACTGTGATGAATTTTATGTTGGTCAGACTGGTAAGGATCTTTCTGTTAGACTTAAGCAACATAAATATAGTATAAGAACTGGACAAGAATCAAATGCCTTGTTTAATCATGTTAAAAACTATGATCATTGTATTGACTGGAGTAACGCCATCTCAGTTGTTAGCTCTAACTCTATTACCAAGAGAAATATCATTGAATCTTCTATTATTGAATACACAAAGAATTATAATCTTAATATTAGTGATGGTCTATGCAAATTAGATAACTTTATTGTTGATAAGATTTGTAAAATGATAAGTTTATGAACGCTTGTTGTATGTTTTCGACAATCACATGTTTACCAAATGGCGTCCTAGCTTCATCTCTTCGATGTATATCATCTGACTGTTATATTTCTCTCTTGTGTCTCCCCTGATGATGTGATTATTACACGAAAGTGCACTTGGGAACTTTTCGTGTTTCATTTTCCCCGTGGACTCATAGGAATGTAGGTTTGCGGCAGGGGGTGTGTGATGTCTCCATGGTTGTTTAATTTGTTTATGGATGGGGTTGTTAGGGAGGTAAATGCAAGAGTTTTGGAAAGAGGGGCAAGTATGAAGTCTGTTGGAGATGAGAGAGCTTGGGAAGTGAGTCAGTTGTTGTTCGCTGATGATACAGCGCTGGTGGCTGATTCATGTGAGAAACTGCAGAAGCTGGTGACTGAGTTTGGTAAAGTGTGTGGAAGAAGAAAGTTAAGAGTAAATGTGAATAAGAGCAAGGTTATTAGGTACAGTAGGGTTGAGGGTCAAGTCAATTGGGAGGTGAGTTTGAATGGAGAAAAACTGGAGGAAGTGAAGTGTTTTAGATATCTGGGAGTGGATCTGGCAGCGGATGGAAACATGGAAGCGGAAGTGGATCATAGGGTGGGGGAGGGGGCGAAAATTCTGGGGGCCTTGAAGAATGTGTGGAAGTCGAGAGCATTATCTCGGAAAGCAAAAATGGGTATGTTTGAAGGAATAGTGGTTCCAACAATGTTGTATGGTTGCGAGGCGTGGGCTATGGATAGAGTTGTGTGCAGGAGGATGGATGTGCTGGAAATGAGATGTTTGAGGACAATGTGTGGTGTGAGGTGGTTTGATCGAGTGAGTAACGTAAGGGTAAGAGAGATGTGTGGAAATAAAAAGAGCGTGGTTGAGAGAGCAGAAGAGGGTGTTTTGAAGTGGATTGGGCACATGGAGAGAATGAGTGAGGAAAGATTGACCAAGAGGATATATGTGTCGGAGGTGGAGGGAACGAGGAGAAGAGGGAGACCAAATTGTAGGTGGAAAGATGGAGTGAAAAAGATTTTGTGTGATCGGGGCCTGAACATGCAGGAGGGTGAAAGGAGGGCAAGGAATAGAGTGAATTGGATCGATGTGGTATACCGGGGTTGACGTGCTGTCAGTGGATTGAATCAAGGCATGTGAAGCGTCTGGGGTAAACCATGGAAAGCTGTGTAGGTATGTATATTTGCGTGTGTGGACGTATGTATATACATGTGTATGGGGGGGGGGTTGGGCCATTTCTTTCGTCTGTTTCCTTGCGCTACCTCGCAAACGCGGGAGACAGCGACAAAGTATAATAAAAAAAAAAATAATATATATATATATATATATATATATATATATATATATATATATATACGTGTAGGATGAGAGGAAAGTGATTGGTTCTCAGTGAATGTAGGTTTACGGCAGGGGTGTGTGATGTTTCCATGGTTGTTTAATTTGTTTATGGATGGGATTGTTAGGGAAGTGAATGCAAGAGTTTGGAAAGAGGGGCAAGTATGCAGTCTGTTGGGGATGAGAGAGCTTGGGAAGTGAGTCAGTTGTTGTTCGCTGATGATACAGCGCTGGTGGCTGATTCATGTGAGAAACTGCAGAAGCTGGTGACTGAGTTTGGTAAAGTGTGTGAAAGAAGAAAGTTAAGAGTAGATGTGAATAAGAACAAGGTTATTAGCTACAGTAGGGTTGAGGGTGAAATCAACTGGGAGGTAATTTTGAATGGAGAAAAACTGGAGGAAGAAGAGTGTTTTAGATATCTTGGAGTGGATCTGGCAGCGGAAGGAACCATGGAAGCGGAAGTGAATCATAGGTGGGGGAGGGGGCGAAAATCCTGGGAGCCTTGAAGAATGTGTGGAAGTCGAGAACATTATCTCCGAAAGCAAAAATGGCTATGTTTGAAGGAATAGTGGTTCCAACTATGATGTATGGTTGCGAGGCGTGGGCTATGGATAGAGTTGTGCGCAGGAGGGTGGATGTGCTTGAAATGAGACGTTTGAGGACAATGTGTGGTGTGAGGTGGTTTGATCGAGTAAGTAATGTAAGGGTAAGAGAGATGTGTGGAAATAACAAGAGCGTGTTTGAGAGAGCAGAAGAGGGTATTTTGAAATGGTTTGGGCACATGGAGAGAATGAGTGAGGAAAGATTGACCAAGAGGATATATGTGTCGGAGGTGGAGGGAACGAGGAGAAGTGGGAGACCAAATTGGAGGTGGAAAGATGGAGTGAAAAAGATTTTGTGTGATCGGGGCCTGAACATGCAGGAGGGTGAAAGGTGTGCAAGGAATAGAGTGAATTGAAACGAAGTGGTATACCGGGGTCGACGTGCTGTCAATGGACTGAACCAGGGCATGTGAAGCGTCTGGAGTAAACCATGGAAAGTTGTGTGGGGCCTGGATGTGGAAAGGGAGCTGTGGTTTCGATGCATTATTACATGGCAGATAGAGACTGAGTGTGAACGAATGGGGCCTTTGTTTTCTTTTCCTAGCGCTACCTCGCACACATGAGGGGGGAGGGGGGTTGTTATTCCATGTGTGGCGAGGTGGCGATGGGAATAAATAAAGGCAGACAGTATGAATTATATACATGTGTATATAAGTATATGTCTGTATGTGTACATATATGTGTACATTGAGATGTGTAGGTATGTATATTTGCGTATGTGGATGTGTAGGTATGTATATTTGTGTATGTGGATGTGTATGTATATACATGTGTAAGTGGGTGGGTTGGGCCATTCTTTCGTCTGTAAGGCATGTGTACGTGTAGGAAGAGAGGAAAGTGATTGGTTCTCAGTGAATGTAGGTTTGCGGCAGGGGTGTGTGATTTGTTTAGGGAGGTGAATGCAAGAGTTTTGGAAAGAGGGGCAAGTATGAAGTCTGTTGGGGATGAGAGAGCTTGGGAAGTGAGTCAGTTGTGGTTCGCTGATGATACAGCGCTGGTGGCTGATTCATGTGAGAAACTGCAGAAGCTGGTGACTGAGTTTGCTAAAATGTGTGAAAGAAGAAAGTTAAGAGTGAATGTGAATAAGAGCAAGGTTATTAGGTACAGTAGGGTTGAGGGTCAAGTCAATTGGGAGGTAAGTTTGAATGGAGAAAAACTGGAGGAAGTAAAGTGTTTTAGATATCTGGGAGTGGATCTGGCAGCAGATGGAACCATGAAAGCGGAAGTGGATCATAGGGTGGGGGAGGGGGCGAAAATTCTGGGAGCCTTGAAGAATGTGTGGAAGTCGAGAACATAATATCGGAAAGCAAAAATGGGTATGTTTGAAGGAATAGTGGTTCCAACAATGTTGTATGGTTGCGAGGCGTGGGCTATGGATAGAGTTGTGCGCAGGAGGATGGATGTGCTGGAAATGAGATGTTTGAGGACAATTTGTGGCGTGAGGTGGTTTGATCGAGTAAGTAACGTAAGGGTAAGAGAGATGTGTGAAAATAAAAAAAAAGCGTGGTTGAGAGAGCAGAAGAGGGTGTTTTGAAATGGTTTGGGCACATGGAGAGAATGAATGAGGAACGATTGACCAAGAGGATATATGTGTCGGAGGTGGAGGGAATGAGGAGAAGTGGGAGACCAAATTGGAGGTGGAAAGATGGAGTGAAAAAGATTTTGTGTGATCGGGGCCTGAACATGCAGGAGGGTGAAAGGAGGGCAAGGAATAGAGTGAATTGGATCGATGTGGTATACCGGGGTTGACGTGCTGTCATTGGATTGAATCAGGGCATGTGAAGCGTCTGTGGTAAACCATGGAAAGCTGTGTAGGTATGTATATTTGCGTGTGTGGACGTATGTATATTTGCGTGTGTGGACGTATGTATATACATGTGTATGGGGGTGGGTTGGGCCATTTCTTTCGTCTGTTTCCTTGCGCTACCTCGCAAACGCGGGAGACAGCGACAAAGCAAAAAAAAAAAAAAGATATATATATATATATATATATATATATATATATATATATATATATATATATATATATATATATATATATATATATATATATATACATATATTTATATATTCATATATAATTTCCTTCTACACAGATTCTCTTTCGAAAATGTACTGATATATTATTAGTTCATATAACTGTAACAAAACTTAAACCAGGAAGTTAACTAAAGTAAAACTTACACTTTTCTCAAATAGGAGGGACAGCCTCAGAAAAAAGAAAAAAAAAAAAGACGAGTTTCATAAGTTTTGAGCTGACTAACATTTCTGAGTTGATGTCAGGGAGACATGGACGCTGGGATGAAAGCAGGACATTAATTTTGCACGAGTGACGAGTCGTCATCCTCAAGGCATTCTGTAGTATAAGGAAATCCCTCCTTCAGAGGTTAAAGGGAATAAAGAGATAGAGAGTAAATGACAAAGAAACCATAGATCCCTGTAGAGAACTCTTATCTGAAAATAGGCCAGTATTCCCCATCTAACCCAGCCGCGACGCTGGCTTGCTCGCTGGTTCCGTTAGTTCATAAGCTTGTAATAAACGACCTGGTGGCGACCGTGAGCGACCGCCGGCATCCAGGGGGGATCTGTATTGGCCAATTAGTTTCAATCATCCCGGATGTAACTGGGTCATTTTCTGGGAAAGGAGTGGAAGGATGAAAGACGAAGGTTGAGGGAGGGAAGGGGGAGGGATGCGATGGGCAAATATCGTTATGGCGCAGACGATGGTGGTCGGGGTGGGGGGCGGTGGGGGATGGGGAATATTGGGTGGGTGTGGGAGGCGGCCGGGTTAAGTGGATGAATTAGGGGCGTGTATGGGAGGGAGGGGACTGGAGGATCAGGTGAGTTGTGAAAGGGGTGTGGATGGCGAAGAGGAAGGGGAAAAAAAAGATCGATGATGAAGGGGAATGTATAGATGAAGGGAAGTTGAGGCAGAATATGGTGACGGTGAAGGGTGAAGATAGACATTCTATACGATGCACTGGAGACTGAAGGAAGGACATGACGATCATGAAGGTAACGTTGACAGGTAATACATATCGTAGATTCAGTGCGACGTCAATAATTGTCGTCAATAGTGCGTGACGTTCACAAATTTGTATTTGAAGATGAGGAAAAGAATTACAGTTATTACGGGAAGTCCTTAGTCTTCTTCAAGACCAAAACTTTTGTTGTATTTAAGATGTGGAAGTGAACAGTGGAAAATGTCTATCTTATGCAGTAGTGAAAAGTGGAAATTGTCTATCTTATGTAGAAGTGAACAGTGGAAAATGTCTATCTTATGCAGTAGTGAACAGTGGAAATTGTCTATCTTATGCAGAAGTGAACAGTGGAAAATGTCTATCTTATGCAGTAGTGAACAGTGGAAATTGTCTATCTTATGCAGGAGTGAACAGTGGAAAATGTCTATCTTATGCAGTAGTGAAAAGTGGAAATTGTCTATCTTATGTAGAAGTGAACAGTGGAAAATGTCTATCTTATGTAGAAGTGAACAGTGGAAAATGTCTATCTTATGTAGAAGTGAACAGTGGAAAATGTCTATCTTACGTATATCTCCTTAAATATTACTATGCATTTTAGCTGATGTCATATGTCATACATCAACATAACGATGACTCAGATAGATTCATTCATCTTTGGAATCTTGAGTCCACTTTACCCCTCAGCATTTGCTGTGCGGCAGCATATGGAAGGATATCCTTCACGACGACCTACAGCACGCGGCTGACTACTGCATCCCATTTGTGTGGAAACCAGCCACACGAGGATTAACCGTTATGAAACCTTATTCTTTCCCCGTACAGGAAAGCTACGCACTGTTCTTCCTTTTCTCGTCTGTTCCTCTTCCTATCAAGAGTCAGGTTAACGGACATCATAAGAAGCTTAAACTAAACCATAACTGGGGAGAATGAGTGAGGAAAGATTGACCAAGAGGATATATGTGTCAGAGGTGGAGGGAACGAGGAGAAGTGTGAGAGCAAGTTGGAGGTGGAAGGATGGCGTGAAAAGGATTTTGAGCGATCGGGGCCTGAACATACAGGAGGGTGAAAGGCGCGCAAGGAATAGAGTGAATTGTAACGATGTGTTATACTGGGTCGACGTGCTGTCAAT
Source organism: Panulirus ornatus (assembly GCF_036320965.1). NCBI lineage: Eukaryota > Metazoa > Arthropoda > Malacostraca > Decapoda > Palinuridae > Panulirus > Panulirus ornatus. The sequence continues at coordinate 10,317,579 of NC_092280.1, forward strand.
GGATTGAACCAGGGCATGTGAAGTGTCTGGGGTAAACCATGGAAAGTTCTGTCGTGCCTGGATGTGGAAAGGGAGTTGTGGTATCGGTGCATTACACATGACGGCTAGAGACTGAAGTGTGAACGAATGTGGCCTTTGCTGTCCTTTCCTAGCGCTACCTCGTGCATGCACTGGGGAAGGCCGATGCCAATTCATGTGTGGCGAAGGAGCGACGGAAATGAATGAAGGCAGCAAGTATCAATATGTACATGTGTATATATGTATATGTCTGTGTATGTATGTGTATGTATACGCTGAAATGTATAGGTATGTATATGTGCGTGTGTGGACGTGTATGTATATACATGTGTATGTGGGTGGGTTGGGCCATTTCGTCGTCTGTTTCCTTGGGCCACCTCGCAAACGTGGGAGACAGCGACAAAGAGTAACAAAATATCGTTAACGTCGCCTCTTAGAAGTGTATCATGCCTTCCTTTTTTGCTGTTCTCTTCTAAATTCACTCATTCCATTCAGGTACGGGTACCATGCTTATGGTATTCCTGCCAACCCTTTCTAACAATTCTGTGTGACTCTTCAAATGAGGAGACCAACTTTGGGCGAATATACGTCTGGCAGACCTTCCCTAAGTAATATAAGTCGTGTAGACCTTCCCTAAATAATATACGTCGTGTTGACCTTCCCTAAATAACATACGTCGTGTTGACCTTCCCTAAATAATATACGTAGTGTAGACCTTCCCTAAATAATATACGTCGTGTTGACCTTCCCTAAATAATATACGTAGTGTAGACCTTCCCTAAATAATATGTCGTGTAGACCTTCCCTGAATAATATACGTCGTGTAGACATTCCCTAAACAATATACATCGTGTAGACCTTCCCTAAATAATATACATCGTGTAGACCTTCCCTAGATAATATACGTCGCGTAGACATTCCCTGAATGATATACGTCGTGTAGACCTTCCCTTAAATAAATTGTCGTGTAGATCTTCCCTAAATAATATACGTCGTGTAGACCTTCCCTAAATAATATACGTCGTGTAGACCTTCCCTAAATAATATGTCGTGTAGACCTTCCCTAAATTATATACGTCGTGTAGACCTTCCCTAAATAATACGTCGTGTAGACCTTCCCTACATATCTCACTTTCCACCTTCGAGATTCTGAGGGTCCTCCTCCCGTAATGATCAGGCCTCTCTCAACATAGCTCTTGCAGTCCACATTCCCTGATACAGAGCTCATCAGACGTCTCCTGTGTTTAATCCCATTGTCACCTTCATGGCTTACAGTGTGTGTGTGTGTGTGTGTGTGTGTGTGTGTGTGTGTGTGTGTGTGTGTGTGTGTGTGTGTGTGTGTAAAGAAAGCTCACGTTAGGTTGTGGCCACCATTCCCACGGTAGCCACCACAAGCCACAATCACCACCACACACGACAGTCATCCTCACACCACAATTACCACTATTCATCACCTCACACCACTATCACCACCACAGACCCGAAAACACACTACAGTCACCACCACACCACAATCACCACCATATATCATAAGCACCACCACACAACACAAGCACCACCACACAACACAAGCACCACCACACAACACAAGCACCACCACACAACACAAGCACCACCACACAACACAAGCACCACCACACAACACAAGCACCACCACACAACACAAGCACCACCACGCACCACAGCCACCAACACCCACCACAGTCACCACCACTCACAGTAAACACCACCTCTCACCATAATTACCACCACACATAACAGCGACTGCCACACACACACACACACACACACACACACACACACACACACACACCACAGTCACAACGACATACTACACCACAACCATCACCACACACTACAATCACCACCACGCACCACAGTCACCAACACCCACCACAGACACCACTACACACCACAGTCACCATCACTCACCACAGTCACCACCACAGTCACCACCGCACTGCAGTAACTACCACACACCACAGTCACCACAGTCACCACCACACACCGCAGTCACCACAGTCACCACCACACACCACAGTCACCACCAGACACCCTACAGTCACCACCACACACAGTCACCACCGAACACCACAGTCACCACCACACACCACATTCACCATCACAGTCACCACCACAGTCACCACCGCACACTACAGTCACCAGCACACACCACAGTCACCACAGTCACCACCACACACCACAGTCACCACCACAGTCACCGCGGCACACCACAGTCACCACCGCACACTATAGTCACCACCGCATACTACAGTCATCACCACACACCACATTCACCATCACAGTCACCACCACAGTCACCACCGCACGCCACAGTCACCATCACACGCCACAGTCACCATACACACCACAGTCACCACCGCACACTACAGTCACCATCACACACCACAGTCACCACCGCACACTACAGTCACCACCGCACACTACAGTTACCACCACACACACAGTCACCACTGCACACTACAGTCACCACCGCACACCACAGTCACCACCACACACCATAATCACCACCGCACAAAACAGTCACCACCGAACACCACAGTCACCATTAAACACCACAGTCACCACCACACACCATAGTTACCACCGCACACCACAGTCACCAGCACCCACCAGTCACCAGCACCCACCAGGCACCACCACAGTCACCACTGCACACTACAGTCACCACCACACACCACAGTCACCACCACACACCATAGTCACCACCGCACACCACAGTCACCAGCACCCACCAGTCACCAGCACCCATCAGTCACCACCACAGTCACCACTGCACACTACAGTCACCACCACACACCACAGTCACCATCACAGTCACCACGACACAGCACAGTCACCAGTACCCTCCAGTCACCACTACAGTCACCACCACATACTACAGTCACCACCACACACCACAGTCACCACCATACACCACTGTCACCACCACCCGCCAGTCACAACCACAGACCACAGTCACCACCGCACACCACAGTCTCCACCGCACACTACAGTCACCGCAACACATACAGTCACCACCACACACTATAGTCACTACCACACACCACAGTTACCACCACACACCAGTCACCACCACAGTCATCATCGTACACTACAGTCATTAGCACACACCACAGTTACCAGCACCCACCAGTCCCCACCACAGTCACCACCACACCACAGTCACCACCACACATCACCGTCAACAACATCCATCACAGTCACCACCGCACACCACAGTCACCACCGCACACCACAGTCACCACCACACAACACAGTCACCACCACACAACACAGTCACCACCACACACCACAGTCACCATCACACACCATAGTCACCAACACCCACCAGTCACCACCACAGTCACCATCGCACACCACAGTTACCAGCACACGCCACAGTCACCAACAACCACCACAGTCACCACCACACACCACAGTCACCAACACCCACCAGTCACCACCGCACACCACAGTCACCACCACACACCACAGTCACCAATACCCACGAGTCACCACCGCACACCACAGTCACCACCACACACCACAGTCACCAACACCCACCAGTCACTGCCGCACACCACAGTCACCACCGCACACCACAGTCACCAACACACACCAAAATTAAATTAATCATCAAAACATTCCACGAACAAGTAACTGAACCCACACCCGACGGACCAAATCCTCCTATAACCCCTTGCTGTTCTGTACCCTGACCTGACCCCACATACATCACACCCAAGCCAACTTCACACTCCACACACACGTGTCTTCTTTCCCTCTCCGGACGACTCCGGAGACGGGAACTCTCCTCCCCTGCTTCCTAACCTAACCACAACAGTACTGTGAGTATTCCTGTCATTGTCATAAAATATGAACAGCACTGCATAGCTGACCGTCTAGATAGTCAGCACAGAATAATTCCCCTGTAGGAGCAGTAATGCTCATCTCATTAAACTATGGTTTTCATGAGAACGTTCTAATGATGAAAAGTATTTGGTACCAGTGGAAGACTGAGTCCGGAAAGTGTTCATTATGCCTAATTCTGTTCAGTGAAAAGTTCGCTCCGGCTGTAGAAAAAAGTCAGTTATGGATTTTGTTGATATATATGAACAGATGATGACATCTTTCGGCTCTTCGTAATGGTACATTAAGCTGGAAATAGTCCAGGACACAGCTACTGGTTAAAACCCTTGAACACAACTGTACGACCCTTGAACACGACGGTCTGATCCATGAGCATGACTGTATACTACTCTTGAACACGTCGATTTGATCCATGAGCACGATTGTGCGACCCTTATCCACGATGATGTGACACCTGGGTATGATGGCTTGGTCTTTGATCCGATCCATAACGGTTAGATCAAAGACCGAGCCATCTTCCTCAAGGGGTCAAAAAAAGAAAAAAAAAACGATGACCCAAGGATCATTATAGACACCCAGTAACTCACACTCACTAAGTAGAGTGTAACATCTTAACGCGTGAAAATGGCTTCCACTACTGCACATCTATTTCCCCCTCCCCCTATTATTTTAGCGAAGGTTCCTTCCTCGACCGGTCAAGTGCCCTCTGGGTCGCTGGCCATCTGTGGTGCTGCTGGGGTCCGATGGTCGACAGGAGCCGCGCTGAGCACCCGCTGGCGTTCCACGCCCAACTCCTAATAATTTTCACTGCGTGGAGGACCCCAACAGAGGAGGGTTGGTGCTTAATTGAGTTTAAATATGAGGATCCTGTGATGACCGCACCTCTCATAGGGTAAAAACAGAAGAGGAAATGCGTGTGTTGCCTGTGGTACACCACGGGTCAACCTATCTTCACCGTGATCTCACCCTTATCATGTCCTTCACCCATACCATCACTAACCATGTACTCACGTTCGCCATTTCCTTATCCGGTGAATCTCACTCACCATACGGTCGAATATACTATATTGGCCCAGCATCCTTCATGTTCTTACTCACATTACCCTAACCACTAACTCATTCGGGACCAGTCCATAACATAAACATGCCAAACGTTAATCAAGAAAGCAGTTAGTTTGAATCGTCCAATCTTAACGATTAAATCTATCATCGTCAATTCTAAATCAATTACTTCGTTGGGTTAGCATAGTTGAGATTTGGTTCTTAGTGGTGACGAGTAAAGCTGGTTATCTACGTCCCTGACTGCCTTTGACCAGACAACCACCTGGTTTCACTTCCTCATTCAATCAGACACATAAGGACCACATCACCCTCCTACACCCATGCCGCTCTTCAACCGAAGATAACGTTACATCAGGTACAGCGGCAGTGAGCTTCAACCTCTCGACTCATCAACCCCTGCTGTCTGTAACTTGTCTTGCCGAAAGGATGGGTAAAAAGGAATAGCCACCTGAAAATGTTGTAAACCTTGAGATATACTGATATTATAGAACCCTTTGCGGGATATATCCTCTAGTTGATTACGTGATGAAACAGTGTTCAGTAACAGCTAGAATATCCGAAATACCTTTACCACTACAATGACTATTCTGCATTTATCCCATTTAAGATAAAGGCAAAGAGCGGAGTCTGCCATACATCCTCAAGAACTCAGTACAACTTAACCAGGCTATGGAATGTGACCTCAGAGTAGCACAATCCTCACCACTGACGTAAGGAAGACCTGCCCCGTTCTGTTTCTCTCCCATGTAAGAGTTCTTGTATCATGCGCACTATAATGCCACACCTACAGATGCCAGAACCAACAACCAAACTATACAGAACTTGAGGCGTGATCTCTGTTGAGAATCTTGGAATCCGCCAAGCATAAAGTTTGATACGAGGCCTGCACGACTCCGCTACCCCGGTACCTCCAGCAATAAATGGTACCATCGTGGCAGGGTGCCCGCCTAGTAATATATGAAATTACAAGGTAGTGAGGAGTCTTGGCTCAGCGGGAGGCACATCACCTAGCTAGCAAGCTACAGGCGGCTCCACCAGGGGCGGAGCCTCTGGACCCAGTGTGATGTGTTAAGGCAGAGGTCAGGTTGGCGCGCAAGGGAGCTCATGAAAACAGTTCAAGAAATCTCTAGATTCAAGTAACTAGGCCACAGTCAGTGGTGGCTCCGTAGAGGAGGTTGTATAGGAAAACTGGACCTTAAAGGTTACCAGACTAAGGAAGTAATGTTCGTAAAGTGGAGGTAAAGATGACAGGAGGGTAACTACCTTATACAAACCCGGAAGGAGAAGCAGCACTTCATAGAACATAGAAGCAAAAGTGCTGATGATAATGAATAAAGAAGTGGAAAAAGAGAAAGATAGAGAGATAATAGAAACTACAGAAGAAATAATTAAAGGAATCTGAGAGAAGGATGTGCGACATTTTTCCTTCTTTTTGAGAGCCATTTTAGTCACAAGCTCACTGGGATTACGTACACACACGAGCGTTGTTTTCATAGTTTGTGAAAGGGGTGTTATAGTAGTAATCAAGGAGGAGGGTCCCCAGGACAGTGGCTTAACAGAGAGACATCCAGAGATGTACAATTCTCTCTCCTCTTACGTATCCTTTGTTCCAGGTATCCTACAGACACTGAGTGAATCGGCAACATGCGTGTCTTGTAAGATTCAGCAGTGGCTAGTGGAGGGCGTCAGACGTGTACAGCCAGAGGGGGAGGGGGAAGAGGTTGACGCCTGCAGGACACACACACACACACCTGGGACCCGACCAGCCGGCCGGGAAGCAGACCGCCCGCCCAGCATACACTGCCAGTCGGTCGGTTCGTTGCATCAGAAACTTGGATGAATGAGGAAACATTGCCACATGCCCGATATACGTCGGTCTGATGATCTTCCAGGACCGATTTCAGCTGAAGGTGAAAGCTCTTTGTTTTAAACTTAGACATGGAAAGTGGCCCGGATTTTGAACTTTTGATTCAATATCGAAAAAGAAATCACCCATGAGCGCGACAGAAGAAGACGAAGCGGTATACGTGTGTAAAGTGGCCATAGTATTCATTCGAAGAGGAAGCATTTTTTATGAAATATCTATACGTTGAAAAGTATTACTATATCATATGCTAAACATCATTCCGCGTAACATTGCGATACTTCTTCTGTATGCAAATAGGCTACCGGGCCATGTATTTTACCCAATAAAGAGTTATCTCTACTCTTTAAATCAAGGCTAAACCAGCCCCGCCCTCACATCCTCTGTATCCACACCCTATACTAATTGTATTCCAATGTCTAGCCTCTATCCAGCCATCCTAACATTATCCTGACCGTTCGCTCTCGGTGCTTGCGTAGTGGTGGTGATAGGCGTGGGGTCGGTGTGGTAGTGCGATAGTGGTATGTTGGGGTGGTGGGTATTTGTGGTGGTGATGGTGGTTTGTGGTGGAGGTATTCTCGTGATGGTGATGGTGGTTTGTGGTGGAGGTATGCTCGTGGTGGAGATGGTGGTTTGTGGTGGAGGTTTGCTCGTGGTGATGATGGCTTGTGGTGGAGGTGTGCTGGTGGTGGTGAGGGTTTACAGACTTCGGAGTACTGATTGTGGTACTGGTCACTGTGTGTTGTGAGAGACATTAGTGGTAATAATGGTAGAGGAGGTTGTGGTTGTCGATGATGGTACTGGAGCGTCGCGATGGTGGTAGGTGGTGGTGGTGGCCGGGGTTGTGGTTGGTGGGGGTCCTGTTGTGGTAGTAGTCGTCATAAGGCTGAGGGATGATGCCAGCAAAGTGGTAATGTTTGCTGTAGTCCTTGAGGCCGTTGGTGGTGGATGGTAGCAGTGATGGTAGTAGTAGTAGTAGTAGTGGTGGTGACAGTGGTGGTGGATAGTAGTAATAGTAATGGTTGTGGTGGTGAAAGTGGTGGTGATGGTGGTGGAGATCTTGTCCATCTAAGTGGTTAGTAACTGTATGAGAGAGTGAGGGGCTAGCCCGTAGCTGGATGGCTGGCTGGCTGGGTGGCTGGTAGGAACGTTACAGTAATGGTGACGTGGTTCCGCTACTTGAAGTTGAGATGGATGGTAGAGTGTGGTGGACGTGAATGTCTGAGCCACTCGAGCAATCGCACCCTCAACCTATTACAAGTTACTCTTTCTTCTTCTTCTTCGTAGGTCTCGGGTCTTCGATGATCAGTTTTTCAATTGTACTTCACAACCCATGCATATCCCCCCCTCCCTTCCAATCCCGTCCTACAAAACCCCTACCTTCCAAATTCCGGATCTCGTAGTGATGATGTGTGGACGTTCTCTTCCGTTATGATGGCTGGATCATCTCGGATCATCTGCAGGTACAGTGAGGGTCGTAAGATCAATACTTGTGTCGTAAACGCTCTGGATGGAGAGCGACTCCAGGGCTCCATGCTGTTCCGCTTAGAGAAACTGATCATGCGTATGTAGTCTCCGTGTTTCCCGCTGCCGTTGGGAGCGTCGACATCGCTTAACACTTTCAAAGAAAAAAAAAAAAGAGAAAAGAAATTGCCTTCCTCAGTGTTAATTACCTGCGGTCATAATGACCAAGCTCCGGTGTGTAGCCCGGGACACAGAACTAACCCGGTTGTGGCGCCCCTCCGCCCGTTATTTTCACCACATTAATTTGTTTGTGTACCCACCGTAACCGCTCCGTCACGCCAGTAGTAACGCGTGCCTCGAAGATTTGATAACATTGCGTCGGCGACGAAAAAAAAAGAAAAAAAGAAAAAAAATTAACGAGTTTTCCTCGGTTGTATGAGTCCAGAGTCCAAATAATGTATTAGCCGGACCCCGTGATGTTCAACGTGACGCCATCTGTATGCAGACAACGTAAGCTTCTACCTTAGCCCTCCTCATGTCGACTTCTTTCTTTTTTTACTGCGAATAAATAATTTTTTTTTTCTAGCCATCAAAATCATTTTGTTTTATATCATGAAGACGCCATTGTCAACATGAGCGATAATTTAGATATATAAATTGTTATTTCCATCACATGTTATATTTCCTGGGTTATCTGGAGGACTCTTAACACTGATAATGAATTTCCCACATTCTGGTAATCACAGAAGACCAAGGGGTGCGACCGTAGGGCCCAGTGTGAACATTTGGAGTCATCAGGCAGAGTCGTTGGGTACCCTGCATACCCGAGTGTTCAGTAGTGTGAGGATCTCGATTCATCTTGTGTCGGGCACCGCATCAGCCTCTCCCGCGCGCCATTGGGGGCCCCGCCCGTGTTGTCCCTTCGTCCCGATGGCTGGGACTCCGGCTTCGGTCTACGGTGTGATTACTATAATTTTCTCTCCTATTCAGAGAGTTCTTGTTGAAATATAACGACATTTGAATGAACATCTCCAAGTTATCATGAGTGCTAAAGAAAGCACTCGAGAATACCTGATAATCCTATAATTCATCAATTCATTTTACGTAATGGATGTACCGGACGCATCACTGGGCATCCCCGCGTGGCTGGCAGCCCCCTGGTGGTGGGTTTAACAACTATTCGCACCTATCGACAAAAGCTAATCGTGATGCGCCGCAGTGGGGATGACAGATTCAAGAAATATGAGAAATGGTGTGATCCTCTCACGATCATAAGACAAAGTGACTGCAAAATATATGAAGAGAGTCCTGTGTGCGAGGCGGGATGCCTTTGGAGGCGGTGATAGATACGAAACTCGTTAAAACAACGAGGTTTAATCTAGCAGCCTAAACCAGCAGCTGGGTATAGCAAAACACAAGGCACATCAAGCGAGAATATATTCAATCTGATCTCACAAGATACACACCCTCCATGCCACGTCTTCTTTATAGGTTTAGACCAACGTTGTGAGACCCGGCATCTTTAGTATCCGGCGCAAAATCCAATAGACAAAAATAATTGCACCAAAGTCAATAAGGAAATCATGTCTACGTGTTCAGCTGTGTGTATGATCACGGGCAACACTATACCTACTCAGGAGAAAATTCTGAAGATTAGATTATCATTTTTTGGAGATGCGAATTCTGGATATATATATATATATATATATATATATATATATATATATATATATATATATATATATATATATATATATATATATATATATGTATATCTGGGGATAGGGGAGAAAGAATACTTCCCACGTATTCCCTGCATGTCGTAGAACGCGACTAAAAGGGGAGGGAGCGGGTGGCTGGAAATCCTCCCCTCTCGTTTTTTTTTTGATTTTCCAAAAGAAGGAACAGAGAAGGGGGCCAGGTGAGGATTTTCCCTCTAAGGCCCAGTCCTCTGTTCTTAACGCTACCTCGCAAACGCGGGAAATGGCGAATAGTATGAATATATATATATATATATATATATATATATATATATATATATATATATATATATATATATATATATATATATATATACATATATATATATATATATATATATATATATATATATATATATATATATATATATATATATATATATATATATATATATGCATATATATATATATATATATATATATATATATATATATATATATATATATATATATATATATATATATATATATATATATATATATAATTCTTTTTTTACCCTTTCTGAATGATGAGGTATCCAGATTTATGAGTGAGGTGAGACATTGTGATTTAGAGGGAGTTTTGAAGACAGAATGGCTTAACACTTTTTTGGTAGAATATCATAGCTGAGGTTATGGCAGCGAGTTTCTTTAACAGCGATGGATTCTCTTGCTGGCTGAGTGTATTGTGAGCTTGTTTTACTTAAGTGAGTGTATGTTCAGTATGGTCAGAGTGGTTTACCGAGGGCGTGTGATTTATGACCAAACGAGGGTAGATATGTGACTCGGAGAAGCGCATTCAGCTTCGATGGTGTTTGTCGAGTACATCGGCAAAATTAAGTGCGTATAGACTTGTGTAAAGTGTGTGTATGTGTGTGTGTATTAGTAAGTTGTCGTGGTGCATGTGGAGCATGTGTTGATGTATGTGCGCATGTGAAAAGTGTACATAACTAATTCTGTAGAGAGTAAAGTGATGTGTGTGTGTGTGTGTGTGTGTGTGTGTGTGTGTGTGTGTGTCATGTTGAGAAAAATGTATGTTGGTATGTGGCACTCAGCAGGGCGCTCCAGTATGTTGGGGAGAGTCACGCACTCTGTCATGTGGGAATTGCTGAGGTGGGGTTGATGTACGGGAGTTTCAGAGATGTGCTGTTGTGTTGTGACTTGTACTGTACGCTGGTATGTTGATCATGTCAGAGCTCGCCTTACTTTACTGCGAAACCCGACGCCAAAAGCAGACTCCTCATGATCGACGGGTTCCCCCAACAGAGATGGAGACAGGTAGACTCGCCCCACTCCTGAGGAGCATCAGTTACACTTGCAATACTACAATCAGCCCCAGAGTATAAAGATATGTATATACACAAGATCAGATGTGACCAGATGTGTCCTCATCTTACGAAACAGACGAAACGATACACCGAGGCATCGACAACAATAGTTGAACACAACCCAACAACCAACTCGTAATCAAGATCATTTCTCCATGACCAACTGCCTCATCCGGAGCCACATATCCTAGGCAGAACTCCATTGGAACTCATGATATTGTATATCAAGAAGGTGGTTATAGACTCACTGATGACGTAAAGGCCGTAGGAGACACAACCACCACCTTCTCTTGGTCACCATGGAGCTCTAACAGGTGCACCTACACTTGAGCCTCTTCACATCACATAAGCTCTCCGAGTTTCAGACAGACGTCCTACGGTTAATCTATGAAACACCGGACAGGATCGAACACTACAATACTTCAACAACCAATAATAGAAACATATAAAGACATATAGATAGGTATGCAGTCAGGGAAACGTAACAAGCAAACACTAGAATTCCCTTACCTCATTTCTCCAGCAAAAGCAGTCATTAACACCGCTAAACCTAGAGCCAGTTACGTTATACTAGCGAGTCGTGTGTTAAGATTCCTTTACGAAGATAGGCTGGATAAAGACAACAGAAGATACGGCAATAACTGCTAACTGTAATGATGGCCAGATATACGTGATCCGTTTCAATTTGGTTTGATGACAGTTCATTTCTTCATCGAGTGCACGTGAGACAGTCCCTCTCCGTACTGTGAATAAATGGAAGGAAGACAACCTACCCGCAGCGCCTGAGAATGGCGACGGAGGGGGTACGGGCCCACACAAAGAATTCCCGCCTCGCCACACATTATTCTCCTGCCCGCCCGTCATAATTACTTTGCTCTATCGCCCATAATATATTTTGTTCTGGGAAAGATTTAGGAGTGTGGGGTCGCCAGAGGTTGGGGTGGAAATTTGCACATCTGGGTGATTCATTGTCAAAAAATGTGATGCTGACACTCTGCTCTGTACAGAGTCTTTGCTTTTACAAACTCCTGACGCTTTACTGGATGTCACTTGATGCTAACGTTCCTTGATTTGAGAGGCTCCCACTCCATGTCTCCTGTATCCTTTCCTTTTGCTCTCATCCCTCTTCCAGGCTCACCGTATTCACTCTCCCATCCTCCTTCCTCCTACTCCGTCCCTGTAATGCACCGTGAAGACCTTCCCTCCGTGACCCAGAATGACCCAGGTCACGCTGCGTTACGTCACAATAGCGTCCCGCTGGCCCGACAATGACATAGTGGTCGGCGGGATTTTCAAATTTTCCGCCGAGCAGACGACCCGCGCGGGAAGATATTAGGCTCGCGCTACCTGAGGTGTGTCTTCATTTGTCACTTGAGGAACGCAGGCAAAACTATACATTAACTCTCATAAGCTTAATTTTCCCCTTTCTTCCCCCGATAACATAGGTCAATCTTCTCATTTCACATTTCGTAGAATTTTACGATAGCACGCCTGTGCTATCGTAAAATTCTACGAAAGTTTACAATGAAGGAGAGCATTCAAGGTTGTTCGCTTATATAGTGTTGTTTGAGCGAGATTGGACAATGGAAGAGGAAAAACGAAATTGGAAGAATGTAGGGCGAGCATTCTCAAATGTCCAACACCAACATTTGTGGTTACGTTTCTATTTCTATGTTTGCCTTTGATATCGTTCAAGGAAAATACGAGAGACAGAAAGAAAACAAAAAGAGAAGTAGTACATATCTGCATTCTTAAAAGGGCGGTCCTATCTATCTTTCCGTTCCCAGTCTATCGATACGGTGAGGAGTTAGCCAGACGTATGTACCAGTAACTCATCCTTTTTCTTGATAGGATAGATTTTGTTGGTTGCTGGGGTGAAATATCTTGCTGTTGAGCTAGAAGGCTGTGCCATCAATATGGGAGGTGAGGAGAGGGAGATTGGTGGCATGAATGATTATACCACTGAACAGCGCCATCCGCCGTTCAGTGTATGATGACCAGGGAGGTAGAAAATGGTGGTGATGAGGGAGAGTATAATGGCCATTGAGGGAGAAGCGGTTATGAGGGAGAGTGTGGTAGCCAGGAAGGGAGGGTGTCATGATGGTTAGGGTGGGTGTGGTGGCTAGGGGGTAAGTGCGTGGCTGTGGTGATGGAGGGTGCAGAAAGCCTCCTTAGAAGCGAGTAGACGAAGGCTCGAGTTCGCAGGTCTGCAAAATTTTAAAGTAACAGTCAACATTTCTAAGTGTGTAATTACCAGAGAGTACGCTTTGGGGAAAGAGTTTATTTATGTCAGATTACCATTTGCGTGTTACGGAGAGAGAGAGAGAGAGAGAGAGAGAGAGAGAGAGAGAGAGAGAGAGAGAGAGAGAGAGAGAGAGAGAGAGAGAGAGAGAGAGAGAGAGAGTTTTACATTCGTATGTCCCCGTTTCTTAACCTTTGTACATCTATGTACAATATCTTTAATACTATGAATATATGCACACACACTCACCCTAGCCTAAGCCAGGCACCCAATTATCTACCAGATCCGAGGGAAGAATGAACAACGCTCAGGATTCGAGCCCATGAGGGCCCGCTTCCTGACTGACCCGTGCTGACTCATGGCCAATCACGCCAACCACTACCCCACGAAAGCCCGTTCGTTCAAGTGATGCAAGATATTATACTTCAGCGCATTTCTAGCAAACGACTCGCTCACGGAAGTCCAAGAGCTTCGTTCTGTAATGTCTTCCCATTTTGAAACCACGTCGCTCCTTCTTCGACAGTGTTTGCTATACGCAGGTAATGCGGTCAAAAGGGAGAAATCGTGATTCAACCAAACTTTTTAAGTCTATGATAGAGCTGTCGTGTCCCCTACCTCCTCACTCGTATGATCATCTTCGTCTCTAGAATCCCTCAGTATTGGAACGCGACTTGGCACCTTCACTGTCTGGCTTTTGCGCCACCGCCCAGAGGATGGGGTCGGAGCTGCAATTGCTGCAAAAAATCAAGAATCAATGTGGAGGGGAATGGTCGTACTGCTCCAGTGACCAATGCTGCAGGAACCATGTGTAAAGGCTCTCTCGTTACCTACTTCTGCCCCAGACAGTTAGTTTCTGCGAACTTCCCAAAACATTTGTACTTACAGACGCGCAGCCATCACCAGCACCACTGTGGGCAGCTAGATGAGCAGCCCTTCTCTGAACCATGAACTACTGCGCCGTGAGCTGGTCTTGCCACCTGCCTCCTCACCCGGTAACTCAGCACACCATCCAGTGCTCACGAGTCGCAACCACGTCTGGTAGTCACTCAAGCTCCGATGGTCATGAACCTGCACTTGAGGCGAGTGAGGTAGAAGGAGCTTAGAAATGATGTCACTACCACCCAGTATCGAAGATCTCTTGGCACCATCAGGTTAGATGCTAAACACACACACACACACACGCCAGATAGCAGTCACATTCTGCTACAGTCTGTTTGAATATTTCAGGATCATTTCTAAACTAAATGATTATGATATACAGGATTATATGAACCCATATGTACTGTTAACTCCACCATTAATTTGGGAATGATTAAACACATGCGAATTTATATTCCTGTTGAGTGGAAAGATTTGTCATAAGCATAAAGATACGTGGATGAAGCCACATCGAGGGGAATTATCTATACTATACCTGTAGGTCCTCGGCTGAGGAAGTGCGATAGTGGGGAGGACATTTCCTCAGCTGACAAGTATATATATGACAAGATTCTGCAGGTTTTTATGGACCATATTCTAGAAAGAAAGAACAGAAAATTGTAATTTAACCCTATAGTATATATCTTAAACACTGATTACCTATAATGTAGAGACTTAAATTGAAAAAAGACTGGCCACTGTCATCGAATTTTACTGAATCTGTATAATATACTGGACTAGGGAAGCATAACTACGATGAGCTATGCGAATAGTATGATGACCAACTCCTTCACTCTCATTTTGAAAAATCAGTCACAGTATAGTTGTATGATATCGAAACATCATATCAAAGATTAACACTATAAAATATCGTGGGTTTTTAGATGTTGATGATCTTAATCGAAGACTTACTCCATAAACTAGTAAGATATAAACATGTCAAGTGTAAGTGAATACAAAATAAAAGATAATGCCAATCATAATGTCAACTGAGATGGGAAAAAAAAAATTGCCAGAAATATTAGAATAGAAGAGTTAGGCATAAATATTGGCCAGCCTGTCTTCATTTTCTATTAATCAAGATATGTTTTAGAAAACGAAAAAGCAACGCCTCTGTATATTACGGAGCACTAAAAGAAATAAGTTCATAAAATCAAAAGTTTAACTTGTATACTAAATCTCAGCAATTCGCCAATAAAAGTGACAAACATAAATTCCTACTTCTGCTATGAATAAATCTAAGGACTGCTTATTACAAAATAACATCATTTATTGTAAGTAATTCTGAGGCTTAAATTCATTTCATGCGGGAAATCTATAGAATGTTGAGTCGACTTCTCGAAATTAGTCGAGAATAAGCCATTTTAGACTGGAACAAAGGAGGTATTTGCAGCTAGATTTGTCTAATTCCATCTGTAGTGATAGCTACAAAGTCGTATGCAATCGTTTTACTTCGATAAAGGCGAAGTACCGTTTCTTCAACAGAATTGTTCACACAAGTGATTTACCAATTAAGAGTGGTTCAAGACAATAGCATAGATACGTTGAAACACACACTTGATAAACGTTTCTCATCATGTACACGACTGACGTTATTAGCGCTTTCATAATCTATTTAGTTTAAGCCACTCTGATCTCTGAGTTTCTGACTTTGACTTATCATACACAACGTCGATGGGTCCGGTGTCCTTTTTTGTTGCATCAGATCCATTG
Source organism: Panulirus ornatus (assembly GCF_036320965.1). Classification (NCBI taxonomy): domain Eukaryota; kingdom Metazoa; phylum Arthropoda; class Malacostraca; order Decapoda; family Palinuridae; genus Panulirus; species Panulirus ornatus. The sequence goes on from NC_092280.1 coordinate 10,333,800, forward strand.
TATTCCTTAGAATCAGTGTTTTGATAGATTGTGGACAGTCTTTTGGAATAATGAAAATCCTACCTTAATCAACTAATGTTCTGTAATTTAAGGTTAAATATACCGTTACTAACAACTTTACGAGATAGACGCATTATTACCAGTGAAGCTGGACTGAACATGTTCCTCGTTGGGATGGTTCTGTCACTAATGCAGCAAACCATTCTCCTTCATTTATGTAATTTAACATACGAGGATGCGTGCGTCATCTATCATTTTCGAATGATTCTACTTTACGTGCCAATGCTCCCATGGAGGTTAAGTATGAATTTATATCAGTTAACAATTTTTACATATTCATTTATATGCTCGCCAGTTTTTTGCCTCATTGAGGAAGCATCAATGGGAGAGGGCACATAGCCTAGCTGAATCCTACATAGGAGAGTCACGCACTAGTAGAGTCCTATATGGGAGAGTCATACGCTATTAAAGTCCTATATGGGAGAGTCATACGCTATTAAAGTCCTATATGGGAGAATCATGCACTACGATTCATATGTGGGAGCATCATGCACTAGCAGAATCTTAAACGGAAGAGTCATGCACTAGTAGAGTCCTATATGGGAGCGTCATGCACAACAGAGTCCTATATGGGAGAGTCATGCACTAGCAGGGTCCTATATGGGAGAGTCATGCACTATTAGAGTCCTGTATGAGAGAGTCATGCACTAATAGAGTCCTGTATGGGAGAGTCATGCACTGGTTTATTCCCATCACTTGATCTCTACATATGCCGAGGCTTCGCCATCAAGCAAGGTAATGCTTTACGTCCATACTCTCTGCTGTCCTTTGTCCAGGAGGGCATCGCGATCATTTTACAAGGAGTGACCTGTTGCCCTTCGTCAGGGAGTGAGGCAGCGTGGTTTAGAAGAGTCGATGTATTGGCTGTGGGAATAAACCACAACCTTGAGTCTGGTGTACTTCACAGAGTGAACCTCCGTCACGAGAAGCCGTGTATCAGGGAGTAAGCGAACATTGCTTATGTGAAAAGGAGTAACCTGTCGTCCTTTGACGAGGAGGTGAGCCGCCAACACTTGGCAGGTAGTGGGTTAATGATGTGCGTCAGGGAGTGAGGTAAGGTGTGTAGTGGAGAGTGAGTCCGTGTGCTGAGATAGGGAGTGATTCTGTATAGCTTGCCAGGGAGTGGTTCGCTGTACTGTATCGGGGAGTGAGACAGTCAAAAGCCCGGGTCCCTAAGGAATAAGGTACCGTAGCGAGTTAGGGGGTGTGTCGCCGACATGTTTCAGAGCGCTGTCGTGGGTGGAGGAGCACGGCCGGCGTCGACGGTCCTATGCTTTGGATCGAGCCTCCGTCGTATCGTTAGCTAGTGAACCACCAACCCGACAATATACGAGGAATGAAGCGCCAACGGATGTCAGGGAAGATTTTTCTGTGCGTTTGAAGTTGAGCTGGTTCACTGTCACTGGGAATGAAACGTTGGTGTATTGTTACTGGGAATGAAACGTTGGTGTATTGCTACTGAGAATGAATCGTTGGTGTATTGATACTGGGAATGAAACGTTTGTATATCATTACTGAGAATGAACCGTTGGTGTATTGTTACTAGGAATTCACCGTTAGTGTATTGTTATTGGGAATGAACCGTTGGTGTATTGTTACTGGGAATGAGTCACCTTCTCGTGTAAGGGAGTTAGACGAAATAGTGTGTTACTGGAGTAGGGGCTTCTTATTTGCGTTAGGGACGAGGCCGCTTTACGTTTGTGAAGGAGCAAGCTATCTTTGTCTTTCAAATGGCGCCAGTTTAGTTTTACAGAGAATGAGAATGTATTCTTTCTCAGGGAGTGAGTCGCTCTTTTGTGTTTGGCACTGGACCGTCGTTTCGCGTCAAGGAGTGAGCTGCCATGGTGCGTCGTGGAGTTAGTGGATTGAGCGACGAGGCCACCGACATCTGTCAGACAACGAGTGGTTGTTTTCTTCGCCAAGGAATAACCAATCCACTGTAATATGTGAGGTAGGAAGCCGCCGTTGTGTGTCAGGGTTACATAGAGTTACGTACCTCACCCCTTCCCTTAAGGTTGTATAATCAACCCATAGGCCTAGCAAGGCAGAACTCTGAAATAATGGCTTCTGTTAAGAGAGGTTTTGGCTAGACACAGAATCCCTTACCATCTAGCGAACATCTGACAGCTGACGGCCGTTTGATATATATATTCCCTCTTATTCCCACGCTGGTCACATACCAAATGCAGTGGTAAAAAAGTTGTAAAAATTCATTGATATCAGCAAAAATAAACATGTGCTCTCTCAACATAAATGTGCAGTTCATTCCTAATATTCATTCCTTTATTTTACTTAACAAATCTTAGGCAAATATACTGGTCTCAATTTAAACCATAAGTCTTTGAAATAACTGAGATGTGTACAGATTAACTTTACACATTTTACCTAACAGATTGTAACACTTACCGCTCAAGAGCTACATGGAGGGAGAGAGAGCGAACACAACGTAAACATTCCAATACTTTTTCTATTCTTGTATACAAGTACTTCCTATTATTTCATTTTGTCTCTTACTTATTCCTTGTTCTTCCATAATTTGTGATAATAGCAAAAATATCTATTATCAATTCATTTGCAAGCTAATAAAAAAAATTCATATTGTAACATAAGACAACAAGATTCTTCAAAAGAACATAATGTACCTTAGAAAACTGAACATATCAATAACTGAAACAATTATTGGAAATGAGGCGAAATAACTGTAACAACAGATACACAGACCACACGGACTCAGGGCCCAAGCGAGGAGGCCTAGCTTTGATGCTATAGAAAGAAAAAAACTCGTAAGCAGTAGAAGAAAAAGGATAGCAAAGCAAAGGCTCTCTCTCCCCCACAACTTCTGCTCCCTCCGGCGCACGCCGTCAGCAAAACAGGTAGGTCAAAAAGACTGAAAGAAATAATAACACGAAATCATAAGGTAGAATGAGCTTAAATATGCCATGCATCACTTCACTTTTTCCTATATACTATGGATAAACTTAAGCTCCAGCCTCTCGACTTACCATTGTTATACTGTTCCTAATGTTGAAGGAAATGACAGTAAATCTCAATTACTCTCTCAAAGCAGGTGGCAAGGGTTAATCATCTTGGTATGATACCGCAACATAGCCAGGGAGAGAGAGATCAGTGGGTGAGAAGGTAGCATGATATACCACTGCGTTATGATAAATGATTAAATGCCAACTTCAATGCATCAAATGCTCCCTGTATATATCATATTATACAAACAAGATATATTAAAGTTGTTTTCAATTTTGGAGATTAAAGTAAGATCTTTATAGGTGAAATTAGATGTGGAGAAGCACAGCACCAGTGTCAGGCAATTTTAACTAGGTCCTCAACAACATGAAACATAAGAAGAGACCAAACATGAAGCACCAGAGGTCAGTACTTTAGAGCTGTGTGAAATAATCAGATCAGAAGTTAATATTATTAGAGGTAGAAGTACAGAAGCTTAGGAATCAACTTAAGACAGATATGTTAGGATATGAGAAAGGAATTCATTGAGCTTAGAAATATTGTATTTGTTCATGAATAAAATATAGGGTAACGGTGCAGATGCTGATTTTTGGGAAGTGTCGATTTGTGGGGAAGATTACAGTGGATAGCTCTATCGATGTGTGTAGGAATGGTGACACAAAAACGCTGGTGAAGAACCTGCCCAAGAACTTGCCGCTTTACCCGACAAAGCGTATGACGCTCGTTCATACAAGTGTTTACATGAGTTTACATGAGGAAGACAGACAACAGGAGGCCTGATTGGCCCGCGACTGGGTTTGCTGGTAGAAAAAAAAAAGTTCACCTTCACAAGAAAATGTGAATTCGCTCAGCAGGTTTTTTATGCCATCACCGACCCCCGCTGCTGCACAATAGCTTTCTACTGTCCCCGTTTACGTTGTCGTTTACACAGTTTATTTCTGGCGTTATTCTATGAGTATACCTGAATTTATACAATATTTGTCTAAACGACTTTTGAAGGTATTTATAGTCTTAGCATTCACTACGTCTGACGGTAACTTATTCCAGTGCTCAACACACCTATAGGAAGAAAAGCTTATTTTCACGTCCATACTCCATCTTTTAACTTTGAGTTTTATTCCATTTGTCCGGGTAACCGTATTTTCTTGTATTTCGAAAAGATGTTCGTGATTTACGTTATCGAACTTGTTCATAGTCTTGAACACTTGGATTAAGTTACCGCGAGGTCTATGTTTTTAAGGGAGAAGAGATCCAATCGTTTTAGCCTCTCTTCGTATGCCAGATTTCTAAGGGATGGGATCAATTTTGTCGAACGTCTTTGTACTTTCTCTAATTTTTCTTCATCTTTTTTATAGTTTGAGAACCAAAACTGAACTGCATATCTGAGGTGCGGTCTTACTAGACAGCTATAAAGTGTGAATTTTGTTTCTGGAGTCTTGTAATCTATGTTCCTGGCTATGAAACCTAACAATTGGTTACCTTTTCTACTTTCTGCTTGACAGTATTTAGTGTACTTCAGATTGTTGCTAATGACAACTCCAAGGTCCTTTTCTTTCTTTACTTTAGTTAGAGAGTCTCCGAGAAGTTTGTAGTCGTAACGTATATTCTTGTCTCCAAAGTGCAAAACTTTACACTTGTCTACATTAAACTTCATTTGCCATCATTCTGACCATTCTGCTTGTTAGTTAGAATCATTTCTCAGTCCCGCCTGTTTACAGCTTTACCTCCTAGTTTAGTGTCATCAGCAAATTTGGAGATCTTGAATATGAGACCGAGTTCTATGTCATTAATGTATATCATGAAAAGAATTGGGCCTAGGACCGTCCCCAGTGGCACACCACTCGTTACGTCTAGCCGATCTGAGGCTTCGCCGTTTAATACTCACACGCTGTACAGAGTTCTTCACCGGTTCAGTGTGCTGTAAGTTTATGTAAATTTCTCTTGTGAGGTACTCAATCGAGTCTTTTGGAAATCTAAATATACTACACCAGACGGTGCTTTTTCGTCCCAATTCTGATAAATAACATTAAAAATTCCAACACATTTGTCACTCAGGATCTTCTATTGCAGAAACCATGTTGGCTGTCCGATATGATTTTGTGATCTAGAAACGTGAAAATTTTGTTTCTTATTATTTTTTTCCATCGTTTTACCTTACAGTGTAAGGCTAATTCGGTGATATTTCAAGGCACGCTTTTTGTCTTCTTTTTATATATAGGAGTAATATTTGCTAGCTTCCAGTCAGTTGGCACATGACCATCAAATAGAGAGTTGTTGAATATTTTTGCTATGAGGTTCATCAGCTGTCTCTTCCTATTTCTACCTTTGTACAGAACTCATGGTCCTGATGCTGTGAGTTTGATAACTAATTGGTGAAAGCATAGATCATCAGCAGTTATAGTGTTTGCATAATGGCCAATAGGAATAGTTATTAGAGGGTAAAAATAGTCAGGGAAGGGTCTGTGAAAACTTAGAGTGGTTTTGTGCCATGGGGCAAAGATACCAGCCACTGGCATTCTCCCTAGTAATCTACCTAAGGTTCTGGTCATGCATTAGGTTGTAAGGAAGATTATTCAACATTGATCTGTAAGACCATCCTAGACGTTGTAAGCTTAATGAACTGTAAGAAATGTGTGAGGATTGATGGCACAGAACCGTTTGCTGAGTAGGTCTGTACTGGGAGGGTCTTAGGATCTTCGTCGCATTTCGAAGGAATTGAGTGTTTGTTGTTATCAGACTGCCGGTGATTGTTCTGGGTGCACTATTTGGTATGGTATCGGGCTTTCTTATCTTTCTATGAGAGAGCCCTTAGTGTTGCTCAGGACCCCTCTCTTAAAGGCTCATGCAGTCCAAGGATGTGATACTTCCCGCAGCAGGAAAATGTTAACCCCTTTGGAGTGATAAGTTCTTTGACGAGACTGTACTCCCAGTGATACAGTCTCGCCAAAAGTGACTTTTCACATGCAGGTGAAGCTCTGTAGTACTTAAGTTCTTTTTCATTTTACGTTAGCTGTGACGGATGGAGGAAGAACAGCTAGGTTGACTGCGTATACCGGAAGCATACTTGCATACTTAGTAAAGTCGTCGGGGGTTTTCACCCCAACAGCCTGGCCTGATCCCAACCTGCTGCATTGGTCGACCAAGCTGTTGGAAGCTGCATCCCTTAGGCCTACCAAGCCCCCACAACCTGACCTACACTAAGGAACACAGATTGAAATGATGATAATTTAACTCTGTAATGATGAGACTAGTAATAATGGATATATGAGCATACATTGGTAGGTTTCTGTATATGCTGAACTTAAACTTGTTTCCTTGCCTATGGATCATGCAATCTACAAATGGTAACACACAATTATTTTCATTTTCTACATTATATTTGATGGAAGGTACTAAATTGTTAAGTAATGGAAGAAATATTTGTAAATTTCAACTTATTGTTGATAAAATTTGTAAAATGATAAGTTTATGAACGCTCATTGTATGTCTTGGACAATCTCATGTTTAACAAATGGCGTCCCAGCTTCGTCTCTTCGTTGTACATCAACTACATATTTCTATCTTGTGTCTCACTTGATGATGTGATTATTACACGAAAGTGCTCTTGGGAACTTATCGTGTTTCATTTTCCCCGTGGACTCATAGGAATATCCTGATCACGTGCAAAATTGTGATCCTTTACAATAAATATATATATATATATATATATATATATATATATATATATATATATATATATATATATATATATATATATATATATATATATATATATATATATATATAAATACATATATATATATATTATCCGTGGGGATAGGGGAGAAAGAATACTTCCCACGTATTCCCTGCGTGCCGTAGAAGGCGACTAAAAGGGGAGGGAGCGGGGGGCTGGAAATCCTCCCCTCTCAATTTTTTTTTAATTTTCCAAAAGAAGGAACAGAGAAGGGGGCCATGTGAGGATATTCCCTCAATGGCACAATCCTCTGTTCTTAACGCTACCTCGGTAACGCGGGAAATGGCGAATAGTTTGAAAAAGCATATATATATATATATATATATATATATATATATATATATATATATATATATATATATATATATATATATATATATATATATATATATATATCCCTGGGGATAGGGGATTAAGAATACTTCCCACGTATTCCCTGCGTGTCGTAGAAGGCGACTAAAAGGGGAGGGAGCGGGGGGCTGGAAATCCTCCCCTCTCGTTTTTTTTTTTTTTTTTTTCCAAAAGAAGGAACAGAGGGGGCCAGGTGAGGATATTCCAAAAAAGGCCCAGTCCTCTGTTCTTAACGCTACCTCGCTAACGCGGGAAATGGCGAATAGTGTAAAAGAAAAGAAAAAGAAATATATATATATATATGTATATATATATATATATATATATATATATATACATATATATATATATATATATATATATATATATATATATATATATATTTATTTATTTATTTTGCTTTGTCGCTGTCTCCCGCGTGTGCGAGGTAGCGCAAGGAAACAGACGAAAGAAATGGCCCAACCCACCCTCATACACATGTATATACATACACGTCCACACACGCAAATATACATACCCATACATCTCAATGTACGCATATATATACACACACAGACACATACATATATACACATGCACACAATTCACACTGTCTGCCTTTATTCATTCCTATCGCCACCTCGCCACACATGGAATAACATCCCCCTCCCCCCTCATGTGTGCGAGGTAGCGCTAGGAAAAGACAAGAAAGGCCTCATTCGTTCACACTCAGTCTCTAGCTGTCATGCAATAATGCCCGAAACCACAGATCCCTTTCCACATCCAGGCCCCACACAACTTTCCATGGTTTACCCCAGACGCTTCACATGCCCTGATTCAATCCATTGACAGCACGTCGACCCCGGTATACCACATCGATCCAATTCACTCTATTCCTTGCTCGCCTTTCACCCTCCTGCATGTTCAGGCCCCGATCACTCAAAATCTTTTTCACTCCATCTTTCCACCTCCAATTTGGTCTCCCACTTCTCCTCGTTCCCTCCACCTCCGACACATATATCCTCTTGGTCAATCTTTCCTCACTCATTCTCTCCATGTGCCCAAACCATTTCAAAACACCCTCTTCTGCTCTCTCAACCACACTATTTTTATTTCCACACATCTCTCTTACCCTTATATTACTCACTCGATCAAACCACCTCACACCACATATTGTCCTCAAACATCTCATTTCCAGCACATCCACCCTCCTGCGAACAACTCTATCCATAGTCCATCCCTCGCAGCCATACAACATTGCTGGAGCCACTATTCCTTCAAACATACCCATTTTTGCTTTCTGAGATAATGTTCTCGACTTCCAAACATTCTTCAAGGCTCCCAGAATTTTCGCCCCCTACCCCACCCTATGATCCACTTCCGCTTCCATGGTTCCATACGCTGCCAGATCCACTCCCAGATATCTAAAACACTTTACTTCCTCCAGTTTTTCTCCATTCAAACTTACCTCCCAATTGACTTGACCCTCAACCCTACTGTATCTAATAACCTTGCTCTTATTCACATTTACTCTTAACTTTCTTCTTTCAGACACTTTACCAAACTCAGTCACCAGCTTCTGCAGTTTCTCACATGAATCAGCCACCAGCGCTGTATCATCAGCGAACAACAACTGACTCACTTCCCAAGCTCTCTCATCCACAACAGACTGCATACTTGCCCCTCTTTCCAAAACTCTTGCATTCAACTCCCTAACAACCCCATCCATAAACAAATTAAACAAGCATGGAGACATTACACACCCCTGCCGCAAACCTACATTAAGTGAGAACCAAACACTTTCCTCTCTTCCTACACGTACACATGCCTTATATATATATATATATATATATATATATATATATATATATATATATATATATATATATATATATATATATATATATATATATATATATATATATATATATATATATATATATATATATATATATATATATATATGAAAGTATGGGAGATGGCCAGAGAGCGCTATAGGATTACGTGTCGATTGATAAGCGCGTGAAAGAGAGACCTTTGGATGTTAATGTGCTGAGAGGTGCAACTGGAAGGATGTCTGATCATTATCTTCTGGAGGCGAAGGTGAAAATATGTAGAGGTTTTCAGAAAAGAAGAAAGAATGTTGGGGTGAAGGGAGTGGTGAGAGTAAGTGGGCTTAGAAAGGAGATTTGTGTGAGGAAGTACGAGGAGAGATTGAGTGTAGATTGGAAAAAGATTAGAGCAAATGACGTAAGGGGAGTGGGGGTGGAATGGGATGCATTTAGAGAAGCAGTGGTGGCTTGCGCAAAAGATGCCTGTGGCATGAGAAAGGTGGAAGGTGGGCAGATTAGAAAGGGTAGTAAGTGGTGGAATGAAGAAGTAAGATTGTCAGTGAAAGAGAAGAGGGACTGTTAGATGTATAAAAGAAAGAGGCAAGAGTTCAAAAGAAAGGTGGAAGAGGTGAAAAAGAGGGCAAATGAGAGGTGGGGTGAGAGAATACAATGAAATCTTAGGGAGAATAAAATGATGTTTTGGACGGAGGTAAATAAAGTGCGTAAGACAAGAGAAGGAATGGAAACATCGGTGAAGAGGACAAATGGGAAGGTAGTAACAAGTAGTGGTGAAGTGAGAGGGCGATGGAATGAGTATTTTGAAGGTTTGTTTACTGTGTTTGATGATAGAGTGGCAGATATAGGGTGTTTTTGTCGAGGTGGTTTGTGAAGTAAGAGGGTCAAGATTAATGATTTGGTAAACAGAAAAGAGGTAGCGAAAGCTTTGCGGCAGATGAAAGCCGGCAAGGCGTCGGGTTTGGATGGTACTGCAGTGGAATTCATTATGAAAGGGGTGGCTGTTGTTGACTGGTTGGTGAGGATATTCAATGTATGTATGGCTCATGGTGAAGTGCCTGAGGATTGGCGGAATGCATACAGAATGCCATTGTACAAAGGCAAAGGGGACAGAGATGAGTGTTCAAATTACAGAAGTATAAGTTTGTTGAGTATTCCTGAGAAATTATTTGGGAGGGTATTGAATTAAAGGGTGAAGGCATGTACAGAGCATCAGACTGGGGAAGAGCAGTGTGGTTTCAGAAGTGGTAGAGGATGTGTGGATCAAGTGTTTGCTTTGAAGAGTGTTTGTGAGAAATACTTAGAAAAATAGATGGATTTGTATGTAGCATCTTTGGATCTGGAGAAGGCATATGATAGAGTTGATAGAGATGCTTTGTGGAAGGTATTAAGAGTATATGTTGTTGGAGGTAAGTTACTAGAAGGAGTGAAAAGCTTTTATCGATGATGTAAGGCACATGTACAAGTAGAAAGAGAGGGAAGTGATTGGTTCCAAGTTAGTCTCGGTTTGATGTCTCTATGGTTGTTTGATATGTTTATGGATGGGGTTATTGCGGAGGTTAATGCAAGAGTTTTGGAGAGAGGTGCAAGTAAGCAGTCTGTTGTGGATGAGAGAGCTTGGGAAGTGAGGCAGTTTTTGTTCGCTGATGATACAGCGCTGGTGGCTGATCCGGGTGAGAAACTGAAGTTGGTGACTGAGTTTGGTAAAGTGTATGAAAGAAGGAATCTGAGAGTAAATGTGAATAGGAGCAAGGCTATTAGGTTCAGTAGGTTTGATGGACAAGCAAATTGTTAGGTAAATTTGGATGGAGTAAAACTGGAGGAAGTGAAGCGTTTTAGATATCTGGGAGTGGATATAGCAGCGGATGGAACCATGGAAGTGGAAGTCAGTCACAGGGTCGGGGAGGGGGCGAAGGTTCTGGGAGCGATGAAGAATGTGTGGAAGGCGAAAACGTTATCTCAGAGAGCAAAAATGGGTATGTTTGAAGGAATATTGGTTCCAACAATGTTATATGGTTGTGAGGCATGGGCTATAGACAGGGTTGTGCGGAGGAGGGTGGATGTGTTGAAAATGAAATTTTTGAAGACAACATGTGGTGTGAGGTAGTTTGATCGAGTAAGTAATGAAAGGGTAAGGGAGATGTGTGGTAATAAAAAGAGTGTGATTGAGAGAGAAGAAGAGGGTGCATTGAAATAATTTGGTCATATGGAGAGAATGAGTGAGGATAGATTGACAAAGGGGATATATGTGTCAGAGGTGGAGGAAACGAGAAGTGGGTGACCAAATCAGAGGCGGAAGGATGGAGTGAAAAAGATTTAGAGCGATCGGGGTCTGAACATACAGGAGGGTGAAAGGCCTGCAAGGATTAGATTGAATTGGAACGATGTGGTGTACTGGGGTCGACGTGCTGTCAGTGGATTGAACCAGGGCATGGGAAGCATCTGGGGTAAACCATGAAAAGTTTTGTGGGGCCCGAATGTGGAAAGGGAGCTGTGGTTTCGGTGCATTACACATGAGAGCTAGAGGCAGTTTGAACGAATGTGGCCTTTGTTGTCTTTTCCTAGCGCTACCTCGCGCGCACGCGGTGGAAGGGGGGGCATTTCATGTGTGGCCGGGTAGCCGCGGGAACGGATGAGGGCAGCATGTATGAATATGTATTTATGTAGATATGTATATGTCTGTGTATGTATATATATGTATACGTTGAAATGTATAGGTATGTATATATGCGTGTGTGGGCGTTTATGTATATACATGTGCTTGTGGGTAGGCTACGCCTTTCTCTCGACAAGGTGTAATAAAATAGATAAAAATTCTGAATATCATACATATTTATATATCATAGAAACCTCCAACAGCCAGGATCGAACCCGGGATCCCTGTGCAAGAGGCGGGAATGCTAACCGCTAGGCTATGGGCCCGGCTAATAGGAAATAACTATTCGAATACTAAGTACTCGAATACCCTTCGTCTCACAATGGTGAGCAACGGGGTCTACACCAATTATTTCCCAACACGCGCACATAGCGAGCAGATAGCATTTTACCGAACCTAACTGTACAACGCGGAGGTATATGAATACGAATAAAGTGCATGTGAACGCGCACCTTCATAGAACATACAAACCTCCAACAGCCAGGAGACGAGACGAAGGGTATTCGAGTACTTAGTATTCGAATAGTTATTTCCTATTAGCCAGGCCCATTGCCTAGCGGTTAGCATTCCCGCCTCTTGCAAAGGGTCCCGGGTTGGATGTTGGAGGTTTGTATGTTCTATGAAGGTGCGCGTTCATATGCACTTTCTTCGTATTCATACACCTCCGCGTTGTACAGTTAGGTTCGGTAAAATGCTATCTGCTGGCTATGTGCACCTGATAGGAAATAACCGGTGTAGACCCCGTTGTTCACCAATGTGAGACGAAGGGTATTCGAGTATTTAGTATTCGAATAGCTATTTCCCATTAGCAAGGCCCATAGCCTAGCGTTTGGAATTCCCGCCTCTTGCACAGGGGTCCGTGGTTCGATCCTAGCTGTTGGAGGTCTGTCTTCTCTATGAAGGTACGGTTCATATGCACTTTATTCGTATATATATATGTATATATAAATATATATCTTTCTGTCATACTACTCGCCATTTACCGCGTTAGCGAGATAGCGTTAAGAACACAGGACTGGGAATTTGAGAGAATATCGTCACCTGGCCCCTTTCTCTGTTCCTTCTTTTGGAAGATTAAAAAAAGCAAAACAACGAGAGGGGAGGATTTCCAGCCCCCCCCCCCCCGCTCCCTTCCCTTTTATTCGCCTTCTAAGACACGCAGGGAATACGTGGTAAGTATTCTTTCTCAACTATAGCCAGAGATGATATATATATATATATATATATATATATATATATATATATATATATATATATATATATATATATATATATATATATATATATATACATATATATATATATATATATGTATATATATATATATATATATATATATATATATATATATATATATATATATATATATATATATATATATATATATATATATATATATATATATACATATATATATATTATTTATATTTTATTTTATTATACTTTGTCGCTGTCTCCCGCGTTTGCGAGGTAGCGCAAGGAAACAGACGAAAGAAATGGCCCCCCCCCCCATACACATGTATATACATACGTCCACACACGCAAATATACATACCTACACAGCTTTCCATGGTTTACCCCAGACGCTTCACATGCCTTGATTCAATCCACTGACAGCACGTCAACCCCGGTATACCACATCGCTCCAATTCACTCTATTCCTTGCCATCCTTTCACCCTTCTGCATGTTCAGGCCCCGATCACACAAAATCTTTTTCACTCCATCTTTCCACCTCCAATTTGGTCTCCCTCTTCTCCTCGTTCCCTCCACCTCCGACACATATATCCTCTTGGTCAATCTTTCCTCACTCATTCTCTCCAAATGCCCAAACTACTTCAAAACACCCTCTTCTGCTCTCTCAACCACGCTCTTTTTATTTCCACACATCTCTCTTACCCTTACGTTACTCACTCGATCAAACCACCTCACACCACAAATTGTCCTCAAACATCTCATTTCCAGCACATCCATCCTCCTGCGCACAACTCTATCCATAGCCCACGCCTCGCAACCATACAACATTGTTGGAACCACTATTCCTTCAAACATACCCATTTTTGCTTTCCGAGATAATGTTCTCGACTTCCACACATTCTTCAAGGCCCCCAGAATTTTCGCCCCCTCCCCCACCCTATGATCCACTTCCGCTTCCATGTTTCCATCCGCTGCCAGATCCACTCCCAGATATCTAAAACACTTCACTTCCTCCAGTTTTTCTCCATTCAAACTCACCTCCCAATTGACTTGACCCTCAACCCTACTGTACCTAATAACCTTGCTCTTATTCACATTTACTCTTAACTTTCTTCTTTCACACACTTTACCAAACTCAGTCACCAGCTTCTGCAGTTTCTCACATGAATCAGCCACCAGCGCTGTATCATCAGCGAACAACAACTGACTCACTTCCCAAGCACTCTCATCCCCAACAGACTTCATACTTGCCGCTCTTTCCAAGACTCTTGCATTTACCTCCCAAACAACCCCATCCATAAACAAATTAAACAACCATGGAGACATCACACACCCCTGCCGCAAACCTACATTCACTGAGAACCAATCACTTTCCTCTCTTCCTACACGTACACATGCCTTACATCCTCGATAAAAACTTTTCACTGCTTCTAACAACTTTCCTCCTACACCATATATTCTTAATACCTTCCACAGAGCATCTCTATCAACTCTATCATATGCCTTCTCCAGATCCATAAATGCTACATACAAATCCATTTGCTTTTCTAAGTATTTCTCACATACATTCTTCAAAGCAAACACCTGATCCACACATCCTCTACCACTTCTGAAACCACACTGCTCTTCCCCAATCTGATGCTCTGTACATGCCTTCACCCTCTCAATCAATACCCTCCCATATAATTTACCAGGAATACTCAACAAACTTATACCTCTGTAATTTGAGCACTCACTCTTATCCCCTTTGCCTTTGTACAATGGCACTATGCACGCATTCCGCCAATCCTCAGGCACCTCACCATGAGTCATACATACATTAAATAACCTTACCAACCAGTCAACAATACAGTCACCCCCTTTTTTAATTAATTCCACTGCAATACCATCCAAACCTGCTGCCTTGCCGGCTTTCATCTTCCGCAAAGCTTTCACTACCTCTTCTCTGTTTAACAAATCATTTTCCCTAACCCTCTCACTTTGCACACCACCTCGACCAAAACACCCTATATCTGCCACTCTATCATCAAAGACATTCAACAAACCTTCAAAATACTCACTCTAAATGTGTGTGGAAGTAACCAAGATGTGAAAAAAGGAGAGATAGGTAGTATGTTTGAGGAAAGGAACCTGGATGTTTTGGCTCTGAGTGAAACGAAGCTCAAGGGTAAAGGGGAAGATTGGTTTGGGAATGTCTGGGGAGTAAAGTCAGGGGTTAGTGAGAGGACAAGAGCAAGTGAAGGAGTAGCAATACTCCTGAAACAGGAGTTGTGGGAGTATGTGATAGAATGTAAAAAAGTAAATTCTCGATTAATATGGGTAAAACTGAAAGTTGATGGAGAGAGGTGAGTGATTATTGGTGCATATGCACCCGGGCATGAGAAGAAAGATCATGAGAGGCAAATGTTTTGGGAGCAGCTGAATGAGTGTGTTAGTGGTTTTGATGCACGTGACCGGGTTATAGTGATGGGTGATTTGAATGCAAAGGTGAGTAATGTGGCAGTTGAGGGAATAATTGGTATACATGGGGTGTTCAGTGTTGTAAATGGAAATGGTGAAGAGCTTGTAGATTTATGTGCTGAAAAAGGACTGATGATTGGGAATACCTGGTTTAAAAAGCGCGATATACATAAGTATACTTATGTAAGTAGGAGAGATGGCCAGAGAGCATTATTGGATTACGTGTTAATTGACAGGCGTGCGAAAGAGAGACTTTTGGATGTTAATGTGCTGAGAGGTGCAACTGGAGGGATGTCTGATCATTATCTTGAGGAGGCTAAGGTGAAGATTTGTATGGGTTTTCAGAAAAGAAGAGTGAATGTTGGGGTGAAGAGGGTGGTGAGAGTAAGTGAGCTTGGGAAGGAGACCTGTGTGAGGAAGTACCAGGAGAGACTGAGTACAGAATGGAAAAAGGTGAGAGCAATGGAAGTAAGCGGAGTGGGGGAGGAATGGGATGTATTTAGGGAATCAGTGATGGATTGCGCAAAAGATGCTTGTGGCATGAGAAGAGTGGGAGGTGGGTTGATTAGAAAGGGTAGTGAGTGGTGGGATGAAGAAGTAAGAGTATTAGTGAAAGAGAAGAGAGAGGCATTTGGACGATTTTTGCAGGGAAAGAATGCAATTGAGTGGGAGATGTATAAAAGAAAGAGACAGGAGGTCAAGAGAAAGGTGCAAGAGGTGAAAAAAAGGGCAAATGAGAGTTGGGGTGAGAGAGTATCATTAAATTTTAGGGAGAATAAAAAGATGTTCTGGAAGGAGGTAAATAAAGTGCGTAAGACAAGGGAGCAAATGGGAACTTCAGTGACGGGCGCAAATGGGGAGGTGATAACAAGTAGTGGTGATATATATATATATATATATATATATATATATATATATATATATATATATATATATATCCCTGGGGATAGGGGAGAAAGAATACTTCCCACGTATTCCCTGCGTGTCGTAGAAGGCGACTAAAAGGGAAGGGAGCGGGGGGCTGGAAATCCTCCCCTCTCGTGTTTTTTTTTTTTTTCCAAAAGAAGGAACAGAGAAGGGGGCCAGGTGAGGATATTCCCTCAAAGGCCCAGTCCTCTGTTCTTAACGCTACCTCGCTATCGCGGGAAATGGCGAAAAGTATGAAAAAAAAAAAATATATATATATATATATGCTCAAATTACAGAGGTATAAGTTTGTTGAGTATTCCTGGTAAATTATATGGGACGGTATTGATTGAGAGGGTGAAGCCATGTACAGAGCATCAGATTGGGGAAGAGCAGTGTGGTTTCAGAGGTGGTAGGGAATGTGTGCATCAGGCGTTTGCTTTGAAGAATGTATGTGAGGAATACTTAGAAAAACAAATGGATTTGTATGTAGCATTTATGGATCTGGAGAAGGCATATAATAGAGTTGATAGAGATGCTCTGTGGAAGGTTTTAAGAATATATGGTGTGGGACGCAAGTTGTTAGAAGCAGTGAAAAGTTTTTATCGAGGATGTAAGGCATGTGTACGTGTAGGAAGAGAGGAAAGTGATTGGTTCTCAGTGAATGTAGGTTTGCGGCAGGGGTGTGTGATGTCTCCATGGTTGTTTAATTTGTTTATGGATGGGATTGTTAGGGAGGTGAATGCAAGAGTTTTGGAAAGAGGGGCAAGTATGCAGTCTGTTGTGGATGAGAGAGCTTGGGAAGTGAGTCAGTTGTTGTTCGCTGATGATACAGAGCTGGTGGCTGATTCATGTAAGAAACTGCAGAAGCTGGTGACTGAGTTTGGTAAAGATGTGTGAAAGAAGAAAGTTAAGAGTAAATGTGAATATGAGCAAGGTTATTAGGTACAGTAGTGATGAGGGTCAAGTCAATTGAGAGGTAAGTTTGAATGGAGAAAAACTGGAGGAAGTAAAGTGTTTTAGATATCTGGGAGTGAGTGGATTTGGCAGCGGATGGAACCATGGAAGCGGAAGTGAATCATAGAATGGGGGAGGGGGCGAAAATTCTGGGAGCCTTGAAGAATATTTGGAAGTCGAGAACATTATCTCGGAAAGCAAAAATGGGTATGTTTGAAGGAATAGTGGTTCCAACAATGTTGTATGGTTGCGATGCGTGGGCTATGGGTAGAGTTGTGCGCAGGAGGGTGAATGTGCTGGAAATGAGATGTTTGAGGACAATATGGGGTGTGAGGTGGTTTGATCAAGAAAGTAATGTAAGGGTAAGAGAGCAGTGTGGAAATAAAAAGAGTGTGGTTGAGAGAGCAGAAGAGGGTGTTTTGAAATAGTTTGGTCACATGGAGAGAATGAGTGAGGAAAGATTGACCAAGAGGATATATGTGTCGGAGGTGGAGGGAACGAGGAGAAGTGGTAGACCAAATTTTAGGTGGAAGGATGGAGTGAAAAAGATTTTGAGTGATCGGGGCCTGAACATGCAGGAGGGTGAAAGGCGTGCAAGGAATAGAGTGAATTGGGACGATGTGGTATACCGGGGTCGACGTGCTGTCAATGGATTGAACCAGGGCATGTTAAGCGTCTGGGGTAAACCATGGAAAGTTATGTGGGGCCTGGATGTGAAAAGGGAGCTGTGCTTTCGGTGCATTATTACATGACAGCTAGAGACTGAGTGTGAATGAATGGGGCCTTTGTTGTCTTTTCCTAGCGCTACCTCGCACATTTGAGGGGGGAGGGGGATGTTATTCCATGTGTGGCGAGGTGGCGATGGGAACAAATAAAGGCAGACAGTATGAATTATGTGCATGTGTATATACGTATATGTATGTGTGTGTATATATATATATGTGTACATTGAGATGTATAGGTATGTATATTTGCGTGTATATTTCTCACCTTTACATTATCTACTCGATCAAACCCCCTCACACCACATATTGTCCTCAAACATCTCATTTCCAGCACATTCACCCTCCTGCGCACAACTCTATCCATAGCCCATGCCTCGCAACCATACAACATTGTTGGAACCACTATTCCTCCAAACATACCCACTTTTGCTTTCGGAGATAATGTTCTCGACTTCCAAACATTCTTCAAGGCTCTCAGAATTTTCGCCCCCTCCCCACCCTATGATTCACTTCTGCTTCCATGGTTCCATCCGCTGCCAGATCCACTCCCAGATATCTAAAACACTTCACTTCCTCTAGCTTTTCTCCATTCAAACTTACCTCCCAATTGACTTGACCCTCATCACTACTGTAACAAATAACCTTGCTCTTATTCACATTTACTCTTAACTTTCTTCTTTCACGCACTTTACCAAACTCAGTCACCAGCTTCTGCAGTTTCTTACATGAATCAACCACCAGGGCTGTATCATCAGCGAACAACAACTGACTCACTTCCCAAGCTCTCTCATCCACAACAGACTGCATACTTGCCCCTCTTTCCAAAACTCTTGCATTCATCTCCCTAACAACCCAATCCATAAAGAACTTAAACAACCATAGAGACATCACACACCCCTGCCGCAAACCTACATTCACTGAAAACCAATCACTTTCCTCTCTTCCTACACGTACACATACCTTACATCCTCGATAAAAACTTTTCACTGCCTCTAGCAACTTGCCTTCCACACCATATATTCTTAAATCTTCCCACAGAGCATCTCTATCAACTCTATCATATGCCTTCTCCAGATCCATAAATGCTACATACAAATCCATTTGTTTTTCTAAGTATATCTCACATACAATCTTGAAAGCAAACACCTGATCCACACATCCTCTACTACTTCTGAAACCACACTGCTCTTCCCCAATCTGATGCTCTGTACATGCCTTCACCCATTCAATCAATACCCTCCCATATAATTTACCAGGAACACTCAACAAACTTATACCTCTGTAATTTGAGCACTCTCTTATCCCCTTTGCCTTTGTACAATGGCACTATGCAAGCATTCCGCCAATCCTTAGGCACCTCACCATGAATCATACATACATTAAATAACCTTACCAACAAGTCAACAATATTGTCACCACCTTTTTTAACAAATTCCACTGCAATGCCATCCAAACCTGCTGCCTTGCCGGCTTTTATCTTCCGTAAAGCTTTTACTACCTCTTCTCTATTTACCAAATTATTTTCCCTAACCCTCTCACTTTGCACACCACCTCGACCAAAACATCCTATATCTGCCACTCTATCATCAAACACATTCAACAAACTTTCAAAATACTCACTCCATCTCCTTCTCACATCACCAGTACTTGTTATCACCTCCCATTAGCACCCTTCACTGAAGTTCCCATTTGCTCCCTTGTCTTACGCACTTTATTTACCTCCTTCCAAAACATCTTTTTATTCTCCCTAAAATATAATGATACTCTCTCACCCCAACTCTCATTTGCCCTCTTTTTCACCTCTTGCACCTTTCTCTTGACCTCCTGCCTCTTTCTTTTATACCTCTCCCACTCATTTGCATTTTTTTCACTGCAAAAATCGTCCAAATGCCTTTCTCGTCTTTTTAACTAATAATCTTACTTCATATATATATATATATATATATATATATATATATATATATATATATATATATATATATATATATATATATATATATATATATATATATATACATACATATATATATATATATATATACATATATATATATATATATATATATATATATATATATATATATATATATATATTTTTTTTTTTTTTTTTTTTATACTTTGTCGCTGTCTCCCGCGTTTGCGAGGTAGCGCAAGGAAACAGACGAAAGAAATGGCCCAACCCCCCCCATACACATGTACATACACACGTCCACACACGCAAATATACATACCTACACAGCTTTCCATGGTTTACCCCGGACGCTTCACATGCCTTGATTCAATCCACTGACAGCACGTCAACCCCTGTATACGACATCGCTCCAATTCACTCTATTCCTTGCCCTCCTTTCACCCTCCTGCATGTTCAGGCCCCGATCACACAAAATCCTTTTCACTCCATCTTTCCACCTCCAATTTGGTCTCCCTCTTCTCCTCGTTCCCTCCACCTCCGACACATATATCCTCTTGGTCAATCTTTCCTCACTCATTCTCTCCATGTGCCCAAACCATTTCAAAACACCCTCTTCTACTCTCTCAACCACGCTCTTTTTATTTCCACACATCTCTCTTACCCTTACGTTACTTACTCGATCAAACCACCTCACACCACACATTGTCCTCAAACATCTCATTTCCAGCACATCCATCCTCCTGCGCACAACTCTATCCATAGCCCACGCCTCTCAACCATACAACATTGTTGGAACTACTATTCCTTCAAACATACCCATTTTTGCTTTCCGGGATAATGTTCTCGACTTCCACACATTTTTCAAGGCTCCCAAAATTTTCGCCCCCTCCCCCACCCTATGATCCACTTCCGCTTCCATGGTTCCATCCGCTGACAGATGCACTCCCAGATATCTAAAACACTTCACTTCCTCCAGTTTTTCTCCATTCAAACTCACCTCCCAATTGACTTGACCCTCAACCCTACTGTACCTAATAACCTTGCTCTTATTCACATTTACTCTTAACTTTCTTCTTCCACACACTTTACCAAATTCCGTCACCAGCTTCTGCAGTTTCTCACATGAATCCGCCACCAGCGCTGTATCATCACCGAACAACAACTGACTCACTTCCCAAGCTCTCTCATCCCCAACAGACTTCATACTTGCCCCTCTTTCCAAGACTCTTGCATTTACCTCCCTAACAACCCCATCCATAAACAAATTAAACAACCATGGAGACATCACACACCCCTGCCGCAAACCTACATTCACTGAGAACCAATCACTTTCCTCTCTTCCTACACGTACACATGCCTTACATCCTCGATAAAAACTTTTCACTGCTTCTAACAACTTGCCTCCCACACCATATATTCTTAATACCTTCCACAGAGCATCTCTATCAACTCTATCATATGCCTTCTCCAGATCCATAAATGCTACATACAAATCCATTTGCTTTTCTAAGTATTTCTCACATACATTCTTCAAAGCAAACACCTGATCCACACATCCTCTACCACTTCTGAAACCACACTGCTCTTCCCCAATCTGATGCTCTGTACATGCCTTCACCCTCTCAATCAATACTCTCCCATATAATTTACCAGGAATACTCAACAAACTTATACCTCTGTAATTTGAGCACTCACTCTTATCCCCTTTGCCTTTGTACAATGGCACTATGCACGCATTCCGCCAATCCTCAGGCACCTCACCATGAGTCATACATACATTAAATTAAGTTGAGGGAATAATTGGTATGCATGGGGTGTTCAGTGTTGTAAATGGAAATGGTGAAGAGCTTGTAGATTTATGTGCTGAAAAAGGACGGATGATTGGGAATACCTGGTTTAAAAAGCGAGATATACATAAGTATACTTATGTAAGTAGGAGAGATGGCCAGAGAGCGTTATTGGATTACGTGTTAATTGACAGGCGTGCGAAAGAGAGACTTTTGGATGTCAATGTACTGAGAGGTGCAACTGGAGGGATGTCTGATCATTATCTTGTGGAGGCTAAGGTGAAGATTAGTATGGGTTTTCAGAAAAGAAGAGTGAATGTTGGGGTGAAGAAGGTGGTGAGAGTAAGTGAGCTTGGGAAGGAGACCTGTTTGAAGAAGTATCAGGAGAGACTGTGTACAGAATGGAAAAAGGTGAGAACAATGGAAGTAAGGGGAGTGGGGGAGGAATGGGATGTATTTAGGGAATCAGTCATGGATTGCGCAAAAGATGCTTGTGGCATGAGAAGAGTGGGAGGTGGGCTGTTTAGAAAGGGTAGTGAGTGGTGGGATGAAGAAGTAAGAGTATTAGTGAAAGAGAAGAGAGAGGAATTTGGACGATTTTTGCAGGGAAAAAATGCAATTGAGTGGGAGAAGTATAAAAGAAAGAGACAGGAGGTCAAGAGAATGGTGCAAGAGGTGAAAAAAAGGGCAAATGAGAGTTGGGGTGAGAGACTATCAGTAAATTTTAGGGAGAATAAAAAGATGTTCTGGAAGGAGGTAAATAGGGTGCGTAAGACAAGGGAGCAAATGGGAACTTCAGTGAAGGGCGTAAATGGGGAGGTGATAACAAGTAGTGGTGATGTGAGAAGGAGATGGAATGAGTATTTTGAAGGTTTGTTGAATGTGTCTGATGACAGAGTGGCAGATATAGGGTGTTTGGGTCGAGGTGGTGTGCAAAGTGAGAGGGTTAGGGAAAATGATTTGGTAAACAGAGAAGAGGTAGTAAAAGCTTTGCGGAAGATGAAAGCCGGCAAGGCAGCAGGTTTGGATGGTATTGCAGTGGAATTTATTAAAAAAGGGGGTGACTGTATTGTTGACTGGTTGGTAAGTTTATTTAATGTATGTATATATATATATATATATATATATATATATATATATATATATATATATATATATATATATTTTTTTTTTTTTTTTATACTTTGTCGCTGTCTCCCGCGTTTGCGAGGTAGCGCAAGGAAACAGACGAAAGAAATGGCCCAACCCCCCCCCCCCCCTACACATGTACATACACACGTCCACACACGCAAATATACATACCTACACAGCTTTCCATGTTTACCCCGGACGCTTCACATGCCTTGATTCAATCCACTGACAGCACGTCAACCCCTGTATACCACATCGCTCCAATTCACTCTATTTCTTGCCCTCCTTTCACCCTCCTGCATGTTCAGGCCCCGATCACACAAAATCCTTTTCACTCCATCTTTCCACCTCCAATTTGGTCTCCCTCTTCTCCTCGTTCCCTCCACCTCCGACACATATATCCTCTTGGTCAATCTTTCCTCACTCATTCTCTCCATGTGCCCAAACCACTTCAAAACACCCTCTTCTGCTCTCTCAACCACGCTCTTTTTTATTTCCACACATCTCTCTTACCCTTACGTTACTTACTCGATCAAACCACCTCACACCACACATTGTCCTCAAACATCTCATTTCCAGCACATCCATCCTCCTGCGCACAACTCTATCCATAGCCCACGCCTCGCAACCATACAACATTGTTGGAACCACTATTCCTTCAAACATACCCATTTTTGCTTTCCGGGATAATGTTCTCGACTTCCACACATTTTTCAAGGCTCCCAAAATTTTCGCCCCCTCCCCCACCCTATGATCCACTTCCGCTTCCATGGTTCCATCCGCTGACAGATCCACTCCCAGATATCTAAAACACTTCACTTCCTCCAGTTTTTCTCCATTCAAACTCACCTCCCAATTGACTTGACCCTCAACCCTACTGTACCTAATAACCTTGCTCTTATTCACATTTACTCTTAACTTTCTTCTTCCACACACTTTACGAAACTCCGTCACCAGCTTCTGCAGTTTCTCACATGAATCCGCCACCAGCGCTGTATCATCAGCGAACAACAACTGACTCACTTCCCAAGCTCTCTCATCCCCAACAGACTTCATACTTGCCCCTCTTTCCAAAACTCTTGCATTTACCTCCCTAACAACCCCATCCATAAACAAATTAAACAACCATGGAGACATCACACACCCCTGCCGCAAACCTACATTCACTGAGAACCAATCACTTTCCTCTCTTCCTACACGTACACATGCCTTACATCCTCGATAAAAACTTTTCACTGCTTCTAACAACTTGCCTCCCACACCATATATTCTTAATACCTTCCACAGAGCATCTCTATCAACTCTATCATATGCCTTCTCCAGATCCATAAATGCTACATACAAATCCATTTGCTTTTCTAAGTATTTCTCACATACATTCTTCAAAGCAAACACCTGATCCACACATCCTCTACCACTTCTGAAACCACACTGCTCTTCCCCAATCTGATGCTCTGTACATGCCTTCACCCTCTCAATCAATACCCTCCCATATAATTTACCAGGAATACTCAACAAACTTATACCTCTGTAATTTGAGCACTCACTCTTATCCCCTTTGCCTTTGTACAATGGCACTATGCACGCATTCCGCCAATCCTCAGGCACCTCACCATGAGTCATACATACATTAAATAACCTTACCAACCAGTCAACAATACAGTCACCCCCTTTTTTAATAAATTCCACTGCAATACCATCCAAACCTGCTGCCTTGCCGGCTTTCATCTTCCGCAAAGCTTTTACTACCTCTTCTCTGTTTACCAAATCATTTTCCCTAACCCTCTCACTTTGCACACCACCTCGACCCAAACACCCTATATCTGCCACTCTGTCATCAGACACATTCAACAAACCTTCAAAATACTCATTCCATCTCCTTCTCACATCACCACTACTTGTTATCACCTCCCCATTTACGCCCTTCACTGAAGTTCCCATTTGCTCCCTTGTCTTACGCACCCTATTTACCTCCTTCCAGAACATCTTTTTATTCTCCCTAAAATTTACTGATAGTCTCTCACCCCAACTCTCATTTGCCCTTTTTTTCACCTCTTGCACCTTTCTCTTGACCTCCTGTCTCTTTCTTTTATACTTCTCCCACTCAATTGCATTTTTTCCCTGCAAAAATCGTCCAAATGCCTCTCTCTTCTCTTTCACTAATACTCTTACTTCTTCATCCCACCACTCACTACCCTTTCTAAACAGCCCACCTCCCACTCTTCTCATGCCACAAGCATCTTTTGCGCAATCCATCACTGATTCCCTAAATACATCCCATTCCTCCCCCACTCCCCTTACTTCCATTGTTCTCACCTTTTTCCATTCTGTACACAGTGTCTCCAGATACTTTTTCACACAGGTCTCCTTCCCAAGCTCACTTACTCTCACCACCTTCTTCACCCCAACATTCACTCTTCTTTTCTGAAAACCCATACTAATCTTCACCTTAGCCTCCACAAGATAATGATCAGACATCCCTCCAGTTGCACCTCTCAGCACATTGACATCCAAAAGTCTCTCTTTCGCACGCCTGTCAATTAACACGTAATCCAATAACGCTCTCTGGCCATCTCTCCTACTTACATAAGTATACTTATGTATATCTCGCTTTTTAAACCAGGTATTCCCAATCATCAGTCCTTTTTCAGCACATAAATCTACAAACTCTTCACCATTTCCATTTACAACACTGAACACCCCATGCATACCAATTATTCCCTCAACTGCCACATTACTCACCTTTGCATTCAAATCACCCATCACTATAACCCGGTCTCGTGCATCAAAACCGCTAACACACTCATTTAGCTGCTCCCAAAACACTTGCCTCTCATGATCTTTCTTCTCATGCCCAGGTGCATATGCACCAATAATCACCCACCTCTCTCCATCAACTTTCAATTTTACCCATATTAATCGAGAATTTACTTTCTTACATTCTATCACATACTCCCACAACTCCTGTTTCAGGAGTATTGCTACTCCTTCCCTTGCTCTTGTCCTCTCACTAACCCCTGACTTCACTCCCCAGACATTTCCAAACCACTCTTCCCCTTTACCCTTGAGCTTCGTTTCACTCAGAGCCAAAACATCCAGGTTCCTTTCCTCAAACATACTACCTATCTCTCCTTTTTTTACATCTTGGTTACATCCACACACATTTAGGCACCCCACTCTGAGCCTTCGAGGAGGATGAGCACTCCCCGCGTGACTCCTTCTGTTTCCCATTTTAGAAAGTTAATACAAGGAGGGGAGGATTTCCGGCCCCCCGCTCCCGTCCAATATATATATATATATATACACACATATATATATATACATATATATATATTATATAAATTGGATATAAAAAATTACCATCGGGAATTCTTTAAAATTTCCCAACATCACCCACTACATATCCTGCAGCTACACCCGAACTTACACCTGCATCCCAGGTGTCTTAACTGGTGTGCACTACACCCGATATACCGCTAATTAGGAGTATATCCTCCCCTTCCCCCCGATTCCTCTCCACTGTTCCCCCACCAGACAGGATACGCCACCAAGACATATATATATATATATATATATATATATATATATATATATATATA
Source organism: Panulirus ornatus (assembly GCF_036320965.1). Classification (NCBI taxonomy): domain Eukaryota; kingdom Metazoa; phylum Arthropoda; class Malacostraca; order Decapoda; family Palinuridae; genus Panulirus; species Panulirus ornatus. The sequence goes on from NC_092280.1 coordinate 10,360,080, forward strand.
TATATATATATATATATATATTTATTTATTTATTTATTTTGCTTTGTCGCTGTCTCCCGCGTTAGCAAGGTAGCGCAAGGATACAGACGAAAGAAAGGCCCAAACCGCACACATACACATGCATATACATACACGTCCACTCACGCAAATATACATACCTATACATTTCAATGTACAAATATATATACACACACAGACTTATACATATATACGCATGTACATAATTCATAATGTCTGCCTTTATTTGTTCCCATCGCCACCTCGCCAACCATGGAATAACAACCCCTTCCCCCCTCATGTGTGCGAGGTAGCTCTAGGAAAAGACACCAAAGGCCCCATTCGTTCACACTTTGTCTCTAGTTGTCATGTAATAATGCACCGAAACCACAGCTCCCTTTCCACATCCAGGCCCCACACAACTTTCCATGGTTTACCCCAGACACTTCACATGCCCTGGTTTAATTCATTGAAAGCACGTCGACCCCGGTATACCACATCGTTCCAATTCACTCTATTCCTTGCACGACTTTTCACCCTCCTGCGTGCTCAGGCCCCGATCACTCAAAATCTTTTTCACTCCATCTTTCCACCTCCAATTTGGTCTCCCTCTTCTCCTCGTTCCCTCCACCTCTGACACATATATCCTCTTGGTCAGTCTTTTCTCAATCATTCTCTCCATGTGCCCAAACCATTCCAAAACACCCTCCTCTGCTCTCTCAACCACACTCTTTTTATTTCCACACATCTCTCTTACCCTTACATTACTTACTCGATCATTCCACCTCACACCACATATTGTTCTCAAACATCTCATTTCCAGAACATTCACCCTCCTGCGCACAACTCTATCCATAGCCCACGCCTCGCAACCATACAACGATGTTGGAATCACTATTCCTTCAAACATACCCATTTTTGCTTTCCGAGATAATGTTCTCGACTTCCAAACATTCTTCAAGGCTCCCAGAATTTTCGCCCCCTCCCCCACCCTATGATTTACTTCCGCTTCCATGGTTCCATCCGCTGCTAGATCCACTCCCAGATATCTAAAACACTTTACTTCCTCCAGTTTTTCTCCATTCAAACTTACCCCCCAGTTGACTTGACTCTCAACCCTACTGTACCTAATAACCTTGCTCTTATTCACATTTACTCTTAACTTTCTTCTTTCACACACTTTACCAAACTCAGTCACCAGCTTCTGCAGTTTCTCACATGAATCAGCCACCAGCGCTGTATCATCAGCGAACAACAACTGACTCACTTCCCAAGCTCTCTCATCCACAACAGATTGCATACTTGCACCTCTTTCCAAAACTCTTTCATTCACCTCCCTAACAACTCCATCCATAAACAAATTAAACAACCATGGAGACATCACACACCTCTGCCGCAAACGTACATTCACTGAGAAACAATTACTTTCCTCTCTTCCTACACGTACACACGCCTTACATCCTCGATAAAAACTTTTCACTGCTTCTAACAACTTGCCTCCCACACCATATATTCTGAAAACCTTCCACAGAGCATCTCTATCAACTCTATCATATGCCTTCTCCAGATCCATAAATGCTACATACAAATCCATTTTTTTTCTAAGTATTTCTCACATACATTCTTGAAAGCAAACACCTGATCCACACATCCTCAACTACTTCTGAAACCACACTGCTCTTCCCCAGTCTGATGCTCTGTGCATGCCTTCACCCTCTCAATCAATACCCTCCCATATAATTTACCAGGAATGCTCAACAAACTTATACCTCTGTAATTTGAGCACTCACACTTATCCCCTTTGCCTTTGTACAGTGGCACTATGCAAGCATTCCGTCAATCCTCAGGCACCTTACCATGAATCATACGTACATTAAATAACCTTACCAACCAGTCAACAATACAGTCACCCTCTTTTTTAATAAATTCCACTGCAGTACCATCCAAACCTGCTGCCTTGCCGGCTTTCATTTTCCGTAAAGCTTTTACTACCTCTTCTCTATTTACCAAATCATTTTCCCTAACCCTCTCACTTTGCACACCACCTCGACCAAAACACCCTATATCTGCCACTCTATCATCAAACATATTCAACAAACCTTCAAAATACTCGCTCCATCTCCGCACATCACCACTACTTGTTATCACCTCCCATTAGCCCCTTCACTGAAGTTCCCATTTGCTCCCTTTTCTTACGCACTTTATTTACCTCCTTCCAAAACATCTTTTTATTCTCCCTAAAATTTAATGATACTCTCTCACCCCAACTCTAATTTGCCCTCTTTTTCACCTCTTGCACCTTTCTTTTGACCTCCTGCTCTTTCTTTTATACCTCTCCCAATCATTTGCCTTTTTTTCCCTGCAAAAATCGTCCAAATGCCTCTCTCTTCTCTTTGACTAATAATCTTATTTCTTCATCCCACTACTCACTACCTTTTCTAATAAACCCACCTCCCACGCTTCTCATGCCACAAGCATCTTTTGCGCAAGCCATCCCTGCTTCCCTAAATACATCCCATTCCTCCCCCACTCCCCTTACCTCCTTTGTTCTCACCTTTTTCCATTCTCTACTCAGTCTCTCCTGGTACTTCCTCACACAAGTCTCCTTCCCAAGCTCACTTACTCTCACCACCCTCTTCACCCCAACATTCTCTCTTCTTTTCTGAAAACCCCTACAAATCTTCAACTTCGTCTCTACAAGATAATGATCAGACATCCCTCCAGTTGCACCTCTCAGCACATTAACATCCAAAAGTCTCTCTTTCGTGCGTCTATCAATTAACACGTTATCCAATAACGCTCTCTGGCCATCTGTCCTACTTACATATGTATACTTATATGTATCTCGCTTTTTAAACCAGGTATTCCCAATCACTAGTCCTTTTTCAGCACATAAATCTACAAGCTCTTCACCATTTCCATTTAAAACACTGAACACTCCTTGTATACCAATTATTCCCTCAACTACCACATTACTCACTTTTGCATTCAAATCACCCATCACTATAACCCGGTCTTGTGCGTCAAAACCACTAACACACTCATTCAGCTGCTCCGAAAACACTTGCCTCTCATGATCTTTCTTCTCATGCCCCGGTGCATATGCATCAATAATCACCCATCTCTCTCCATCAACTTTCAGTTTTACCCATATCAATCTAGAATTTACTTTCTTACACTCTATCACATGCTCCCACAACTACTGATTCAGGAGTAGTGCTACTCCTTCCCTTGCTCTTGTCCTCTCACTAACCCCTGAATTTACTCCCAAGACATTCCCAAACCACTCTTCCCCTTTACCCTTGAGCTTCGTTTCACTCAAAGCCAAAACATCCAGGTTCCTTTCCTCAAACATATTACCTATCTCTCCTTTTTTCTCATCTTGGTTACATTCACACACATTTAGATACCCCAATCTGAGCCTTCGAGGAGGATGAGCACTCCTCGCGTGACTCCTTCTTCTGTTTCCCCTTTTAGAAAGTTAAAATACAAGGAGGGGAGGGTTTCTGGCGCCCCGCTCCCGTCACCTTTAGTCGCCTTCTACGACACGCATGGAATATGTGGGTAGTATTCTTTCTCCACTAACCCCAGGGATAATATATATATATATATATATATATATATATATATATATATATATATATATATATATATATATATATATATATATATATATATATATATATATATATAAATATATATATATATATATATATATATATATATATATATATATATATATATATATATATATATATATATATATATATATATATAAATATATATATATATATATATATATATATATATATATATATATATATATATATATATATATATATATATATATATATATATATATATATATATATATATATATATATATATATATATATATATATATATATATATATATATATATATATATATATATATATATATATATAAAACTTTCTAAAATGGGAAACAGAAGAAGGAGTCACGCGGGAGGTGCTCATCCTCCTCGAAGGCTCAGACTGGGGTGTCTAAATGTGTGTGGATGTAACCAAGATGTGAAAAAAGGAGAGATAGGTAGTATGTTTGAGGAAAGGAATTTGGATGTTTTGGCTCTGAGTGAAACGAAGCTCAAGGGTAAAGGGGAAGAGTGGTTTGGGAATGTCTTGGGAGTAAAGTTAGGGGTTAGTGAGAGGACAAGAGCAAGGGAAGGAGTAGCACTACTCCTGAAACAGGAGTATTGGGAGTATGTGAGAGAATGTAAGAAAGTAAATTCTCGATTAATATGGGTAAAACTGAAAGTTGATGGAGAGAGATGGGTGATTATTGGTGCATATGCACCTGGGCATGAGAAGAAAGATCATGAGAAGCAAGTCTTTTGGGAGCAGCTGAATGAGTGTGTTAGTGGTTTTGATGCACGAGACCGGGTTATAGTGATGGGTGATTTGAATGCAAAGGTGAGTAATGTGGCAGTTGAGGGAATAATTGGTATACATGGGGTGTTCAGTGTTGTAAATGTAAATGGTGAAGAGCTTGTAGATTTATGTGCTGAAAAAGGACTGGTGATTGGGAATACCTGGTTGAAAAAGCGAGATATACATAAGTATACGTATGTAAGTAGGAGAGATGGCCAGAGAGCGTTATTGGATTACGTGTTAATTGACAGGCGCGCGAAAGAGAGACTTTTGGATGTTAATGTGCTGAGAGGTACAACTGGAGGGATGTCTAATCATTATCTTGTGGAGGCTAAGGTGAAGATTTGTATGGGTTTTCAGAAAAGAAGAGTGAATGTTGGGGTGAAGAGGGTGGTGAGAGTAAGTGAGCTTAGGAAGGAATGGAAAAATGTTAGAACAATGGAAGTAAGGGGAGTGGGGGAGGAATGGGATGTATTTAGGGAATCAGTGATGGATTGCGGAAAAGATGCTTGTGGCATGAGAAGAGTGGGAGGTGGGTTGATTAGAAAGGGTAGTGAGTGGTGGGATGAAGAAGTAAGATTATTAGTGAAAGAGAAGAGGGAGGCATTTGGACGATTTTTGCAGGGAAAAAATGCAATTGAGTGGGAGATGTATAAAAGAAAGAGACAGGAGGTCAAGAGAAAGGTGCAAGAGGTATAAAAGAATGCAAATGAGAGTTTGGGTGAGAGAGTAATATTAAATTTTAGGGAGAATAAAAAGATGTTCTGGAAGGAGGTAAATAAAGTGCGTAAGACAAGGGAGCAAATGGGAACTTCAGTGAAAGGCGCAAATGGGGAGGTGATAACAAGTAGTGGTGATGTGAGAGGGAGATGGAGTGAGTAATTTGAAGGTTTGTTGAATGTGTTTGATGATAGAGTGGCAGATATAGGGTGTTTTGGTCGAGGTGGTGTGCAAAGTGAGAGGGTTAGGGAAAATGATTTGGTAAACGGAGAAGAGGTAGTAAAAGCTTTGCTGAAGATGAAAGCCGGCAAGGCAGCAGGGTTGGATGGTATTGCAGTGGAATTTATTAAAAAAGGGGGTGACTGTATTATTGACTCTTTGGTAAGGTTATTTACTGTATGTATGACTCATGGTGAGGTGCCTGAGGATTGGCGTAATGCGTGCATAGTGCAATTGTACAAAGGCAAAGGGGATAAGAGTGAGTACTCAAATTACAGAGGTATAAGTTTGTTGAGTATTCCTGGTAAATTATATGGGAGTGTATTGATTGCGAGGGTGAAGGCATGTACAGAGCATCAGATTGGGGAAGAGCAGTGTGGTTTCAGAAGTGGTAGAGGATGTGTGGATCAGGTGTTTGCTTTGAAGAATTTATGTGAGAAATACTTAGAAAAGCAAATGGATTTGTATGTAGCATTTATGGATCTGGAGAAGGCATATGATAGAGTTGATAGAGATGCTCTGTGGAAGGTATTAAGAATATATGGTGTGGGACGCAAGTTGTTAGAAGCAGTAAAAAGTTTTTATCGAGGATGTAAGGCATGTGTACGTGTAGGAAGAGAGGAAAGTGATTGGTTCTCAGTGAATGTAGGTTTGCGGCAGGGATGTGTGATGTCTCTATGGTTGTTTAATTTGTTTATGGATGTGGTTGTTAGGGAGGTGAATGCAAGAGTTTTTGAAAGAGGGGCAAGTATGAAGTCTGTTGGGGATGAGAGAGCTTGGGAAGTGAGTCAGTTGTTGTTCGCTGATGATACAGAGCTGGTGGCTGATTCATGTGAGAAACTGTAGAAGCTGGTGACTGAGTTTGGTAAAGTGTGTGAAAGAAGAAAGTTAAGAGTAATTGTGAATAAGAGCAAGGTTATTAGGTACAGTAGGGTTGAGGGTCAAGTCAATTGGGAGGTAAGTTTGAATGGAGAAAAACTGGAGAAAGTAAAGTGTTTTAGATATCTGGGAGTGGATCTGGCAGCGGATGGAACCGTGGAAGCGGAATTGGATCATAGGGTGGGGGAGGGGGCGAAAATCCTGGGAGCCTTGAAGAATGTGTGGAAGTCGAGAACATTATCTCGGAAAGCAAAAATGGGTATGTTTGAAGGAATAGTGGTTCCAACAATGTTGTATGGTTGCGAGGCGTGGGCTATGGATAGAGTTGTGCGCAGGAGGATGGATGTGCTGGAAATGAGATGTTTGAGGACAATTTGTGGTGTGATGTGGTTTGATCGAGTAAGTAACGTAAGGGTAAGAAAGATGTGTGGAAATAAAAAGAGCTTGGTTGAGAGAGCAGAAGAGGGTGTTTTGAAATGGTTTGGGCACATGGAGAGAATGAGTGAGGAAAGATTGACCAAGAGGATATATGTGTCGGAGGTGGAGGGAACGAGGAGAAGTGGGAGACCAAATTGGAGGTGGAAAGATGGAGTGAAAAAGATTTTGTGTGATCGGGGCCTAAACATTCAGGAGGGTGAAAGGAGGGCAAGGAATAGAGTGAATTGGATCGATGTGGTATACCGGGGTTGACGTGCTGTCAGTGGATTGAATCAGGGCATGTGAAGCGTCTGGGGTAAACCATGGAAAGCTGTGTAGGTATGTATATTAGCGTGTGTGGACGTATGTATATACATGTGTATGGGGGTGGTTTGGGCCATTTCATTCGTCTGTTTCCTTGCGCTACCTCGGAAACGCGGGAGACAGCGACAAGGAAAAAAAATAAAAATATATATATATATATATATATATATATATATATATATATATATATATATATATATATATATATATATATTTATTTATTTATTTAATTTATTTTCATTTTGCTTTGTCGATGTCTCCCGCGTTTGCGAGGTAGCGCAAGGAAAGAAACGAAAGAAATGGCCCAATCCACCCCCATACACATGTATATACATACACGTCCACATATGGAAATATACATACCTATACTTCTCAATATACAAATATATATACACACACAGACACATACATATATACCCTTGCACACAATTCACACTGTTTGCCTTTATTCATTCCCATCGCCACCTCGCCACACATGGAATAACATCCCCCTCCCCCCTCATGTGTACGAGGTAGCGCTAGGAAAAGACAACAAAGGCCCCATTCGTTCGAACTCAGTCTCTAGCTGTCACGCAATAATGCCCGAAACCACAGCTTCCTTTCCACATCCAGGCCCCACACAACTTTCCATGGTATACCCCAGACGCTTCATATGCCCTGATTCAATCCACTGATAGCACGTCAACCCCGGTATACCACATCGATCCCATTCACTCTATTCCTTGCCCGCCTTTCACCCTCCTGCGTGTTCAGGCCCCGATTACTCAAAATCTTTTTCTTTCCATCTTTCCACCTCCAATTTGGTCTCCAACTTCTCCTCGTTCCCTCCACCTCAGACACATATATCCTCTTTGTCAATCTTTCGTCACTCATTCTCTCCATGTGCCCAAACCATTTCAAAACTCCGCTTTTGCTCTCTCAACCACGCTCTTTTTATCACCACACATCTCTCTTACCCTTACATTACTTACTCGATCAAACCACCTCACACCACACATTGTCCTCAAACATCTCATTTCCAGCACATCCACGGTCCTGCGCACAACTCTATCCATAGCCCACGCCTCGCAACCAAACAACATTGTTGGAACCACTATTCCTTCAAACATACCCATTTTTGCTTTCCGAGATAATGTTTTCGACTTCCACACATTCTTAAAGGCTCCCAGGATTTTCACCCCCTCCCCCACCCTATGATTCACTTCCGCTTCCATGGTTCCATCCGCTGCCAGATCCACTCCCAGATATCTAAAACACTTTACTTCCTCCAGTTTTTCTCCATTCAAACTTACCTCCCAATTGACTTGACCCTGAACCCTACTGTACCTAATAACCTTGCTGTTATTCACATTTACTCTTAACTTTCTTCTTTCACACACTTTACCAAACTCAGTCACCAGCTTCTGCAGTTTCTCACATGAATCAGCCACCAGCGTTGTATCATCAGCGAACAACAACTGACTCACTTCCCAAGCTCTCTCATCCACAACAGACAGCATACTTGCCCCTCTTTCCAAAACTCTTGCATTCACCTCCCTAACAACCCCATCCATAAAAAAATTAAACAACCATGGAGACATCACACATTCCTGCCGCAAACCTACATTCACTGAGAACCAATCACTTTCGTCTCTTCCTACACGTACACATGCCTTACATACTTGATGAAAACTTTTCACTGCTTCTAACAACTTGCCTCCCACACCATATATTCTTAATACCTTCCACAGAGCATCTCTATCAACTCTATCATGCCTTCTCCAGATTCATAAATGCTACATACAAATCCATTTGTTTTTCTAAGTATTTCTCACATACAATCTTCAAAGGAAACACCTGATCCACACATTCCCTACCACTTCTGAAACCACACTGCTCTTCCCCAATCTGATGCTCTCTACATGCCTTCACCTTCTCAATCAATACCCTCCCATATAATCTACCAGGAATACTCAACAAACTTATACCTCTGTAATTTGAGCACTCACTCTTATCCACTTTGTCTTTGTACAGTGGCACTATGCAAGCATTCCGCTAATCCTCAGGCCCTTCACCATGAATCGTACATCCATTAAATAACATTACCAACCAGTCAACAATACTGTCACCCACTTAATTAATAAATTCCACTGTAATACCATCCAAACCCGCTGCCTTGCCGGCTTTCATCTTCCCCAAAACTTTTACTGCCTCTTCTCTACCAAATCACCCTCCCTAACCCTCTCACTTTGCACACCACTTCGACCAAAACACCCTATGTCTGCCACTCTATCATCAAACACATTCAACTAACCTTCAAAATACTCACTCCATCTCTTTCTCACATCACCACTACTTGTCACCTCCCTATTAGCCCCCTTCACTGAAGTTCCCATTTGTTTCCTTGTCTTACGCACTTTATTTACTTCCTTCGAAAACATCTTTTTATTCTCCCTAAAATCTAAGTATACTCTCTCACCCTAACTCTCATTTGCCCTCTTTTTCACCTCTTGGACCTTTCTCTTGACCTCCTGCCTCTTACTTTTATACCTCTCCCACTCATTTGCATTATTTCCCTGCAAAAATCATCCGAATGCGCCTCTCTTCTCTTTCACTAATAATCTTACCTCTTCATCGCACCACTCACTACCCTTTCTAATGCGCCCATCTCCCACGCTTCTCATGCCACAAGCATCTTTTGCGCAATCCATCACTGATTCCCTAAATACATCCCATTCCTCCGCCACTCCCCTTACCTCCTTTGTTCTTACATTTTATATATATATATATATATATATATATATATATATATATATATATATATATATATATATATATATATATATATATATATATATATATATATGTATACATATATATTCGACATTCCCCACGTTACCGAGTTTGCCTTAAGAGTAGATGACTGAGGCTTAGAGAAAAATCCTTACTTGGCCCTCTTCTCTGTTTCTTCTTTCGGAAAAAATGATATCGATACAGAAGATTTCATTCCTCCTGTTCCACCCCTTTTAATTGCCTTGTACGAGAAGTAAGGACCACGTGGGCAATATTCTTCATCCCCTATCCCCAGAAAATGAAACACGATAAGTTCCCAAGCGCACTTTCGTGTAATAATCATATCTTCAGGGGAGCTTCAAGAAAGAAATATAATTTAGCTGATGTACAACGAAGAGACGTAGGTAGGACGCCATTTGGTAAACAAGTGATTGTCCAAAACAGACTACGAGCGCATCATAAACTTATTATGAGAATAAGAAGGGGGATTTTTTACAAATTTCATCAACAATAAACCTATGCAATTTGTATAGACACTTAGTAATATTAAGGTTATAATTTTTTGTGTATCTAATAATAGAAGATTCAATGATATTTCTCGTGGTAAAGTTAATAAGTAAGATGGCATTACTCCAGTTAATACAATGATCGTAGTTTTAGACGTGATCAAACAAGGCATTTGATTCTTGTCCTGTTCTTTTTTACAACTATGTGTAATTAAAAAAGATAATATATACATCTCTCTCTCTCTCTCTCTCTCTCTCTTTCTCTCTCTATGTATATATATATATATATATATATATATATATATATATATATATATATATATATATATATATATATATATATATTTATATATATATATATATATATATATATATATATAAATATATATATATATATATATATATATATATATATATATATATGTATATATATATATATATATATATATATATATACATATATATATATATATATATATATATATATATATATATATATATATATATATATATATATATATATATATATATATATATATATATATATATATATATATATATATATATATATATATATATATATATATATATATATATATATATAAATATATATATATATATGTATATATATATATATATATATATATATATATATATATATATATATATATATATATATATATATATATATATATATATATATATATATATATATATATATATATATATATATATATATATATATATATATATATATATATATATATATATATATATATATATATATATATAGGGGCAAGTATGAAGTCTGTTGTGGATGAGAGAGCTTGGGAAGTGAGTCAGTTGTTGTTCGCTGATGATACAGCGCTGGTGGCTGATTTATGTGAGAAACTGCAGAAGCTGGTGACTGAGTTTGGTAAAGTGTGTGAAAGAAAAAAGTTAAGAGTAAATGTGAATAAGAGCAAGGTTATTAGGTACAGTAGGGTTGAGGGTCAAGTCAATTGGGAGGTAAGTTTGAATGGAGAAAAACTGGAGGAAGAAAAGTGTTTTAGATATCTGGGAGTGGATCTGACAGCGGATAGAACCATGGAAGCGGAAGTGAATCATAGGGTGGGGGATGGTGCGAAAATCCTGGGAGCCTTGAAGAATGTGTGGAAGTCGAGAACATCATCTCGGAAAGCAAAAATGGGTATGTTTGAAGGAATAGTGGTTCCAACAATGTTGTATGGTTGCGAGGCGTGGGCTATGGATAGAGTTGTGCGCAGGAGGATGGATGTGCTGGAAATGAGATGTTTGAGGACAATTTGTGGTGTGAGGTGGTTTGATCGAGTAAGTAATGGAAGGGTAAGAGAGATGTGTGGAAATAAAAAGAGCGTGGTTGAGAGAGCAGAAGAGGGTGTTTTGAAATGGTTTGGGCACATGGAGAGAATGAGTGAGGAAAGATTGACCAAGAGGATAAATATAATACAGTCCCTTAGCCTAGCGGTTAGCATGCCTGCCTCTTGCACAAGGGGTCCCAGGTTCGATCCTGGCTGTTGGAGGTTTGTATGTTCTATGAAGGTGCGCGTTCATATACACTTTATTCGTATATATACATATATGTATATATATATATATATATATATATATATATATATATATATATATATATATATATATATTCCTATGGGTCCACGGTGAGAATGAAACACGAAAAGTTCCCAAGTGCACTTTCGTGTAATGATCGCATCATCAGGGGAGACACAAGAGAGAAATATAACAGTCAGTTGATATACATCGAAGAGATGTGATTATTACACGAGAGTGCACTTGGGAACTTTTCGTGTTTCATTTTCACCGTGTACTCATAGGAATATCTTGATCACGCGCAAAATTGTGATCCTTTCCAATATATATATATATGTATACGTATATCCCTCTTTTTAAACCAGTTAATACCAATCGCCAGTATTTTTTCAGCACACGAATCTTCAAGCTCTTCACCATTTCCATTTACAACACTAATTTCCCCATGTACACCAATTATACCCTCAACTGCCACATTACTCACCTTTACATTCAAATCACCAATCACTGTAACCCGATTTCCCATAAAACTTTCCTATTTTGATCTTTCTTTTTATGAACAGGTGCATAGACACCAGTAATCATCCATTTCTCTCCATCCACTTTCAGTTTTCCCCATATCAGTGTAGATTTTACTTTCTTACACTGCATCACATACTCCCATAACTTCTGCATCAGGAGCAGTGCTACTCATTCCTATGCTCTTGTCCTGTCACCAACCACTGACTTCACTCCCAAGACATTCCCAAACCACTCTTCCCCTTAACCCTTGAGCTTCGTTTCACTCAGAGCCTAAACATCCAGGATCCTTTCCTTAAGCATGCTACCAGTCTCTCCTTTTCTCTCATCCTGGTTACATCCATACACATTTAGACACCCCAATCTGAGCCTTCGAGGAGGATGAGCACTCCCCGATTGACTCCTTCCGTTTCCCCTTTTAGAAAGTTAAAATACGAGGAAGGGAGGGTTTCTAGCCCCTAGCTTCCGCCCCCTTCAGTTGCCTTTTTGCGACAAGCGGGGAGTACGTGCGAAGTATTCTTTCTCTCCTATTTGTATGATAGATAAACGGTATATTGATTTCAAGGTGAAAATATGTTGTTGAGAAATTACAGAACTTGGAGTGGGTTGGGGAAGTGGGCTACAATAGTAAGTAGTTAATGTGTCCAACAAGAGCAAAAGCACCAGGTAGGGTTGGATGAGGTATAATTACATAGTAGGAGAAGAATTACCTGGGAAATTCTATATTATGTACGTACACATCGTACTCTGTGGTAATTACTCAAACCTCAAATTATATAAGATTACATCTTGGTTGACTGCAATGATTTTGTGTTGATTTACATCATGGATTTATTGGTGAACATTTAGTGATGCAAAGTTACATATTGGTTGAATTGCAGTATCATCGTGTTGACACACATTTTTATATGAATATCATTATATAAACATTAAGCGATGTATATTTTCACACTGGTTGTTTTACCGTTATATAGTAACTGACATACATATGACTATGGAAAAACAAAATCATTTGCTTGCTTAGCTGTGCACTTGTTTATGGGTTAAGACATTGATAATATCAGGCACTAATACCTCACTGAGCACTGGTTAGTGCAAGACGATTGCCCTACTGGACGTCCTTCAGCGTAAGTTTTTATCTTTGTGACAGGGTGAGGACCGGGTTGTTGTTTACACAAGACGATCGCTCATTGGACCATTCTGGAGATTCTTAGAGAACCGCTCCTTCACGCTTCCACTGTTCGGGGTATGTCAGTGTCAGGGTGTTCACAGAAAAGCGACGCGCAGCTCCGACATAAACCTCTCAAACATCTCACACAGTCAATGGTTCACTAGTTTATCTGTTAAGTTATCTAAAACATATCTCTTTCACGAACTCACTGGAAGTGGACAATCTTGGGTAAGGGCGGTAGACGCGTGTATGTTTACATGTATGAGTATACACAAGCCCATGTACATTCACAGAACATCAGGAACTGATCTCTAGATACACATATTATGTAAAGTCACATCCAATTTTCTTAAATCTGTCGCTGAAGACGTTCTTTTTCACAATGTGCCTAGAGATATCTTTCTGCACACTCAGTGAAAACCATAGTTATATCTTTTCATTATTCTTACAATGATCTTGAAGCATAAGTAAATGAAATGTCTTGCCTCATGGCTGATATACACAACAGAGAACTTGCGTCAGCATGGCTTTCACTGCCTGCAGAGTTGAGCGAACATCCTGCTGGAACTGTTGACTGCGCATATTGTAGATCCAGGGGTTCCATCCTGTGCTTGCCAAAAAGAGCCACAGCGATAAATACGTGTGTAACGCATTTACTGATGGCATGGTAAAGCTTGCTACAAATGCAACACCCATTGGAAAGACGGACAGAAGAAAAAGATGGGTAATGATCAACTGTGACGTTACTATACGGATGTTCTCCTCCCTGATGGGTCCTGACACCCTCATCTCCAAGGCTCGCCACTCTGCCGTCACCCGCACCTGCTCACGCACAAAGTTTATGATGGCTATAACAGAGAAAGTTATTGACGAGATACACATCAATGTAAGGAACAACAAATTCACTATATTCGTTGAGTATATCCAGTTGTTCCATTTATAGCTGTTAATACCCAGGGGTAATTTGAGAATGGTGTCCCATGTCGTAGAGAAGTCACCATCTTCGTCAACAATCAAAATAAGTGTGTGTAGTGTGGCTGTCATCCAGGTTAATGCTATGAAAACCTTGATTCTCGGCACTGTGAAATAATCTCTATACCTGAGTGGTCGCCATGTCAAAATAAGCCTCTCGACACTCAATATGAAGGTTGTCATAAGACACACAATGGAACACACACCATACAACACACCTTGAAAGACAGGAAGCCCTTTATCTACGGTTAGGAAGTTATCTGCAAAGATGAAAATATTGCCAGACTCCCAGATAGAAATGTGTGGGGGAGCCAAGAAGGGCACCAGGTGATAATACAGTGATGGGACCACGACGAAAAGGGAAATGAGGAGGTTGGAGAAGGCGAGAGACATGCGGAGCATACCGGATGGTTGGCCCCTGTGTGCACCTCTCACCATCACTGTCACCACCAGCAGGTTCCCCACCACCCCACTTATGGCCACACCCGCCACCATCACCACCAGCGCCACTTCACCTGCCAAGCAGGTCCCTGGTAAGTAACTCCAGCCACCGTGCAGCCCATGCTCTCCAGGGTCGCGCGCCCAAGTCACTCTATACATGGTATAGCAGCATGGCCAGTGTATGTTGTTGGTTATATATACTTTTTTTTCTTGATACTTAAAATGATTCAAAGGATACATTGCCTGCCAGCAAGTTATACCTTCATGAACAGTGGCCAAGTTTTCTATCATAACTTTGACTCCATTTACCTCCCTTACAATCACCTCATACGTACCATCACAAATTTTCTCTAAGCAATCCGTCTCACCGTCATAATAATTCCAGAACACCATGGAAATGAAATATTCTTCTCGATTCCTTCGCACTGGACAATTATAAGGATCGATTAAGATTGTATTATTGCTACAAATTGTAAGAAATTTGTGTACTTTACAATGATTGAACCTATAAAGCAGTGGTAAACAAATACTAATATAATCTCTGTCAGTATAGATTCTGTATTCAGTATTGTCATCAGTTTTAATTGGATAATATTTCAAATTCTTATTCCAAATTCTGGAGTAAACATCAAAGCAGAACTTATAAGTATTAAAACTGTAGGTTTTTATATCCTGTCTATCTGCACAGACATTCGAGTGGCCGTTGAAAGATGGAGAGAACTTACGAGGTGGATGGTCACATAACACGAAATAGGAGTTTCTGGGGACTTCGATGTCACCATTCGCCACCTCTGTGTCGTCTCTCCGTTGACGATGAAGATGACGGAGGACAGCTCTACGTCTAGTGGTAAGTTCTTCCACTAACTGGCTCAGGGTAGTTGAAGAGGAGGAACGAGACTCTGGTCCCATCTGCCCACTATATAACTCTTCTTGGATTTTCGTGCCATTTATAATGTTGCTTTTTGTCCCAGTTTTCCATGTAGCTATGTCTTGGGCCGTCTCTATTAGTGGTACACCTTTGTATTTAGACTTTACAATACATTTGGTTGTCCGACAACGCTCTTCCACTTCCTCAGCTCCTGGTGCCTCCGTCTGAGCATCAGCTGAAGTTGTTGGCCTCAAAGATAATGGTTCCTCATCCTTTTTCTGTGATATGGTTTGATGATTATGACCCAGAGAAAAGTCGGCTTCCAGGTAGTTTTCAACTTGCTGCTGACCAGATGGTCTATCCTCATGAGGTGTGTAAGTCAAGCTTGAGGGCTGGTGATGCAACAGGACTTTTCGCTGCGTACCTCTCTCCGCTCCAACAAGAGTGAAGTGCCACAACAACGCTGAAAACAGTACCGCAGACAGTCTTGGGGATTTCTTCAGCCTAGCCATCACTGCCATCACCACCTGTGGGATCATCAAATGGTTTCATACTGTAATCAGCGTTAGAAAATGATTTTCCTTAAATTATTATCATGCTTAGGGGTCATGAACTATAATAAGTACATTCATTTTTGCACTAGTTTAAGATAGATTGAAAAAGCTTTTGTGCTTTTAGAAAGTTTACATCTCATAGCACAGTGTAAAATTTCTAAAATCTACTATTGTTCCTGGGTAATAAGTGTTGTTTTCTAATTGATTATGTCTATAAGTATAGAAAATGACTATCATTCCCTTGAAACTTTGCCTATGTGATCAGGAGAAAAAAGTTTTGAGATTTACATATTTTTCGGAACATTCCAGATAGGTTCACTGCTGAGTAGTTGATCTAGAACTTTCTAGAAGTTTCAGCAATACAAATGGTAGTATAGATATAAGAGCCTTAAGCCAACCAGCTCAGATTAGATCTAGCTGCCTTAATGGATACATTTTTCTGAGATGGTATCTAGAAGCTGCAAGCATCAGGCAGACGCATCCAGCTATGTCTGCGGCCAAGTTATCAAAACAAGAACGAAAATGTGGCAGCATCAGCTAATATGTGCCGGGTCTACAAGGCATATCCCAGCATGTCTGTCCCCCGGGATCAAGACGTCCCCCGGGGATCAAGACAAATTCTGGACATCTCATTTCACCTGCGAGCAATACAAGAAAACTCTGGAAGGTAAGATACGCGATTGTTGCTTGTTTAGATGGCGTATTTTCATGTTATATATTTTTTTTTTGGAATTTTTCGATGTTAGAAATTTCTTAATCTAATTTCTTTTAAATTTTCACTGATATTGAGAAAAATCATATATGTTATATGCTGAGAGAATCTGGTACACATTAGTCATGGGTGAAATAAATTCATAAACAAATGTAATTTTTTTTCTTTTTTGTTTATAATTATTATTCTTCTACTATACTTTGCCGCTGTCTCCCGCGTTAGCGAGGCAGCGCAAGGAAAAGACGAAAGAATTGCCCAACCCAGGGACATACACATACACATACATACAAGTCCACACACGCACATACACATACCTATACAGTTCATACATGGTATATATCGTGATATATATATATATATATATATATATATATATATATATATATATATATATATATATATATATATATATATATATATATATATATATATATATATATATATATATGTACATATATATATATATATATATATATATATATATATATATATATATATATATATATATATATATATATATATATATATATATATATATATATATATATATATATATATATATATATATATATATATATATATATATATATATATATATATATATATATATATATATATATATATATATATATATATATATATATATATATATATATATATATATATATATATATATATTATATATATATATATATATATATATATATATATATATATATATATATATATATATATATATATATATATATATATATATATATATATATATATATATACAGCGCTGGTGGCTGATTCATGTGAGAAACTGCAGAAGCTGGTGACTGAGTTTGGTAAAGTGTGTGAAAGAAGAAAGTTAAGAGTAAATGTGAATAAGAGCAAGGTTATTAGGTACAGTAGGGTTGAGGGTCAAGTCAATTGGGAGGTGAGTTTGAATGGAGAAAAACTGGAGGAAGTGAAGTGTTTTAGATATTTGGGAGTGGATCTGGCAGCGGATGGAACCATGGAAGCGGAAGTGGTTCATAGGGTGGGGGAGGGGGCGAAAATTCTGGGGGCCTTGAAGAATGTGTGGAAGTCGAGAACATTATCTCGGAAAGCAAAAATGGGTGTGTTTGAAGGAATAGTGGTTCCAAAAATGTTGTATGGTTGCGAGGCGTGGGCTATGGATAGAGTTGTGCGCAGGAGGATGGATGTGCTGGAAATGAGATGTTTGAGGACAATGTGTGGTGTGAGGTGGTTTGATCGAGTGAGTAACGTAAGGGTAAGAGAGATGTGTGGAAATAAAAAGAGCGTGGTTGAGAGAGCAGAAGAGGGTGTTTTGAAGTGGTTTGGGCACATGGAGAGGATGAGTGAGGAAAGATTGACCAAGAGGATATATGTGTTGGAGGTGGAGGGAGCAAGGAGAAGAGGGAGACCAAATTGGAGGTGGAAAGATGGAGTGAAAAAGATTTTGTGTGATCGGGGCCTGAACATGCAGGAGGGTGAAAGGAGGGCAAGGAATAGAGTGAATTGGAGCGATGTGGTATACCGGGGTTGACGTGCTGTCAGTGGATTGAATCAAGGCATGTGAAGCGTCTGGGGTAAACCATGGAAAGCTGTGTAGGTATGTATATTTGCGTGTGTGGACGTATGTATATACATGTGTATGGGGGGGCGTTGGGCCATTTCTTTCGTCTGTTTCCTTGCGCTACCTCGCAAACGCGGGAGACAGCGACAAAGTATAAAAAAAAAAAAAAAGAAAAATATATATATATATATATATATATATATATATATATATATATATATATATATATATATATATATATATATATATATATATATATATGTATTCCCTGCATGTCGTAGAAGGCGACTAAAAGGGGAGGGAGCGGGGGGCTGGAAATCCTCCCCTCTCATTTTTTTTTTTTAAATTTTCCAAAAGAAGGAACAGAGGGGGCCAGGTGAGGATATTCCAAAAAAGGCCCAGTCCTCTGTTCTTAACGCTACCTCGCTAACGCGGGAAATGGCGAATAGTTTAAAAGAAGGGAAAATATATATATATATATATATATATATATATATATATATATATATATATATATATATATATATATATATATATATATATATATATATATATATATATATTATCCCTGGGGATAGGGGATTAAGAATACTTCCCAAGTATTCCCTGCGTGTCGTAGAAGGCGACTAAAAGGGGGGGGAGCGGGGGCGGGAAATCCTCCCCTCTCTTTTTTTTTTTTTTTTAATTTTCCAAAAGAAGGAACAGAGGGGGCCAGGTGAGGATATTCCAAAAAAAGGCACAGTCCTGTGTTCTTAACGCTACCTCGCTAACGCGGGAAATGGCGAATAGTTTAAAAGAAAGAAGAAGAATATATATATATATATATATATATATATATATATATATATGTGTGTGTATATCATACAAACCTCCAACAGTCAATACATATATATATATATATATATATATATATATATATATATATATATATATATATATATATATATTATATATATATATATATATATATATATATATATATATATATATATATATATATATATATATATATATATATATATATATATATATATATATATATATATATATATATGTGTGTGTGTGTGTGTGTGTGTGTGTGTATATCCCTGGGGATAGGGAAGAATGATTACTTACCACGCATTCCTCATGTGTTGTAAAAGGCAACTAAAGGGGACGGGAGCGGGGGGCCAGAAACCCACCCCTTCTTGTATTTTGACTTTATAAAAGGGGAAACAGAAGAAGGAGTCACGTGGGGAGTGCTCATCCTCTTCGATGGCTTAGACAGGGGTGTCTAAATGTGTGTGGATGTAACCAAGATGAGAAAAAAGGAGAGATAGGTAGTATGTTTGAGGAAAGGAACCTGGATGTTTTGGCTCTGAGTGAAACGAAACTCAAGGGTAAAGAGGAAGAGTGGTTTGGGAATGTCTTGGGAGTAAAGTCAGGGGTTAGTGAGAGGACAAGAGCAAGGGAAGGAGTAGCAGTACTCCTGAAACAGGAGTTGTGGGAGTATGTGATAGAGTGCAAGAAAGTAATTTCTAGATTGATATGGTTAAAACTGAAAGTTGATGGAGAGAAATGGGTGATTATTGGTGCATATGCACCTGGGCATGAGAAAAAAGGTGTTAGAAAGGTGTTAGTGGTTTTGATGCACAAGATTGGGTTATAGTGATGGGTGATTTGAATGCAAAGGTGGGTAATGTGGCAATTGAGGGAATAATTGGTATACATGGGGTGTTCAGTGTTGTAAATGGAAATGGTGAAGAGCTTGTAGATTTACGTGCTGAAAAAGGACTGGTGATTGGGAATACCTGGTTTAAAAAGCGAGATATACATAAGTATATGTATATAAGTCGGAGAGATGGCCAAAGAGCGCTATTGGATTACGTGTTAATTGACAGGCGTGCGAAAGAGAGACTTTTGGATGTTAATGTGCTGAGAGTTGCAACTGGAGGGATGTCTGACCATTATCTTGTGGAGGCGAAGGTGAAGAATTATAGGGGTTTTCAGAAAAGAAGAGAGAATGTTGGGGTGAAGAGAGTGGTAGAGTAAGTGAGCTTGGGAAGGAGACTTGTGTGAGGAAGTACTAGGAGAGACTGAGTAGAGAATGGAAAAAGGTGAGAACAAAGGAGGTAAGGGGAGTAGGGGAGGAATGGGATGGATTTAGGGAAGCAGTGATGGCTTGCGCAAAAGATGCTTGTGGCATGAGAAGCTTGGGAGGTGGGTTGATTAGAAAGGGTAGTGAGTGGTGGGATGAAGAAGTAAGATTATTAGTGAAAGAGAAGAGAGAGGCATTTGGACGATTTTTGCAGGGAAAAAATGCAAATGAGTGGGAGATATATAAAAGAAAGAAACAGGAGGTCAAGAGAAAGGTGCAAGAGGTGAAAAAGAAGGCAAATGAGAGTTGGGGTGAGAGAGTACCATTAAATTGCAGGGAGACGAAAAAGATGTTTTGGAAGGAAGTAAATAAAGTGCATCAGACAAGGGACCAACTGGGAACTTCAGTGAAGGGGGCTAATGGGGAGGTGATAACAAGTAGTGGTGATGTGAGAATGAGATGGAGTGAGTATTTTGAAGGTTTGTTGAATATATTTGATGATAGAGTGGCAGATGTAGGGAGTTTTGGTCGAGGTGGTGTGCAAAGTGAGAGGGTTAGGGAAAATTATTTGGTAAACAGAGAAGAGGTAGTAAAAACTTTGCGGAAGATGAAAGCCGGTAAGCACCAGGTTTGGATGGTATTGCAGTGGAATTTGTTAAAAGAGGGGATGACTGTATTGTTGACTGGTTCTTAAGGTTATTTAATGTATGTATAAATCATGGTGAGGTGCCTGAGGATTGGCGGAATGCTTGCATAGTGCCATTGTACAAGGGCAAAGGGGATAAGAGTGAGTGCTCAAATTACAGAGGTATAAGTCTGTTGAGTATTCCTGGCAAATTATAAGGGAGGGTATTGATTGAGAGGGTGAAGGCATGTATAGAGCATCAGATTGGGGAAGAACAGTGTGGTTTCAGAAGTGGTAGAGGATGTGTGGATCAGGTGTTTGCTTTGAAGAATGTATATGAGAAGTACTTAGAAAAGCAAATTGATTTGTATTTAGCATTTCTGGATCTGGAGAAGGCATATGATAGAGTTGATAGAGATGTTCTGTGGAAGGTATTTTAAGAATATATGGTGTGGGAGGCAAGTTGTTAGAAGCATTGAAAAGTTTTAATCGAGGATGTAAGGCATGTGTACGTGTAGGAAGAGAGGAAAGAGATTGGTTTTCAGTGAATGTAGGTTTGTGGCAGGGTTGTGTGATGTCTCCATGGTTGTTTAATTCGTTTATGGATGGGGGTTGTTGTTCGCTGATGATACAACGCTGGTGGCTGATTCATGTGAGAAACTGCAGAAGCTGGTGACTGAGTTTGGTAAAGTGTGTGAAAGAAGAAAGTTAAGAGTAAATGTGAATAAGAGCAAGGTTATTATTTACAGTAGGGTTGAGGGTCAAGTCAATTGGGAGGTAGGTTTGAATGGAGAAAAACTGGAGAAAATAAAGAGTTTTAGATATCTGGGAGTGGATCTGGCAGCGGATGGAACAATGGAAGCGGAAGTGAATCATAAGGTGGGGGAGGGGGCGAAAATTCTGGGAGCCTTGATGAATGTTTGGAAGTCGAGAATATTATCTCGGAAAGCAAAAATGGATATGTTTGAAGGAATAGTGGTTCCAACAATGTTGTATGGTTGCGAGGCGTGGGCTATGGATAGGGTTGTGCGCAGGAGGGTGGATGCGCTGGAAATGAGATGTTTGAGGACAATATGTGGTGTGAGGTGGTTTGATCGAGTAAGTAATGTAAGGGTAAGTGAGATGTGTAGAAATAAAAAGAGTGTGGTTGAGAGAGCATAAGAGGGTGCTTTGAAATGGTTTGTTCACATGGAGAGAATGAGTGAAGAATGATTGTCCAAGGGGATATATGTGTCAGAGGTGGAGGGAACGAGGAGACGTGGGAGACCAAATTGGAGGTGGAAAGATGGAGTGAAAAAGATTTTGTGTGATCGGGCCTGAACATGCAGGAGGGTGAAAGGAGGGCAAGGAATAGAGTGAATTGGAGCGATGTGGTATACCGGGGTTGACGTGCTGTCAGTGGATTGAATCAAGGCATGTGAAGCGTCTGGGTAAACATGGAAAGCTGTGTAGGTATGTATATTTGCGTGTGTGGACGTATGTATATACATGTGTATGGGGGGGCGTTGGGCCATTTCTTTCGTCTGTTTCCTTGCGCTACCTCGCAAACGCGGGAGACAGCGACAAAGTATAAAAAAAAAAAAAAAAGAAAAATAATATATATATATATATATATATATATATATTAATATATATATATATATATATATATTATATATAATATATATATATATATATATAATGTATTCCCTGCATGTCGTAGAAGGCGACTAAAAGGGGAGGGAGCGGGGGGCTGGAAATCCTCCCTCTCATTTTTTTTTTTTAAATTTTCCAAAAGAAGGAACAGAGGGGGCCAGGTGAGGATATTCCAAAAAAGGCCCAGTCCTCTGTTCTTAACGCTTACCTCGCTAACGCGGGAAATGGCGAATAGTTTAAAAGAAGGGAAAATATATATATATATATATATATATATATATATATATATATAATATATATATATATATATATTATATATATATAATATAATATATATATATATATATATATATATTATCCCTGGGGATAGGGGATTAAGAATACTTCCCAAGTATTCCTGCGTGTCGTAGAAGGCGACTAAAAGGGGGGGAGCGGGGGCGGGAAATCCTCCCTCTCTTTTTTTTTTTTTTAATTTTCCAAAAGAAGGAACAGAGGGGGCCAGGTGAGGATATTCCAAAAAAAGGCACAGTCCTGTGTTCTTAACGCTACCTCGCTAACGCGGGAAATGGCGAATAGTTTAAAGAAAGAAGAAGAATATATATATATATATATATATATATATATATATATATATGTGTGTGTGTGTGTATATCATACAAACCTCCAACAGTCAATACATATATATATATATATATATATATATATATATATATATATATATATATATATATATATATATATATATATATATATATATATATATATATATATATATATATATATATATATATATATATATATATATATATATATATATATATATATATATATATATATATGTGTGTGTGTGTGTGTGTGTGTATATCCCTGGGGATATGGAAGAATGATTACTTACCACGCATTCCTCATGTGTTGTAAAAGGCAACTAAAGGGGACGGGAGCGGGGGGCCAGAAACCCACCCATTCTTGTATTTTGACTTTATAAAAGGGGAAACAGAAGAAGGAGTCACGTGGGGAGTGCTCATCCTCTTCGATGGCTTAGACAGGGGTGTCTAAATGTGTGTGGATGTAACCAAGATGAGGAAAAAGGAGAGATAGGTAGTATGTTTGAGGAAAGGAACCTGGATGTTTTGGCTCTGAGTGAAACGAAACTCAAGGGTAAAGAGGAAGAGTGGTTTGGGAATGTCTTGGGAGTAAAGTCAGGGGTTAGTGAGAGGACAAGAGCAAGGGAAGGAGTAGCAGTACTCCTGAAACAGGAGTTGTGGGAGTATGTGATAGAGTGCAAGAAAGTAATTTCTAGATTGATATGGTTAAAACTGAAAGTTGATGGAGAGAAATGGGTGATTATTGGTGCATATGCACCTGGGCATGAGAAGAAAGATCATGAGAGGCAAGTGTTTTGGGAGCAGCTGAATGAGTGTGTTAGTGGTTTTGATGCACAAGATTGGGTTATAGTGATGGGTGATTTGAATGCAAAGGTGGGTAATGTGGCAATTGAGGGAATAATTGGTATACATGGGGTGTTCAGTGTTGTAAATGGAAATGGTGAAGAGCTTGTAGATTTACGTGCTGGAAAAGGACTGGTGATTGGGAATACCTGGTTTAAAAAGCGAGATATACATAAGTATATGTATATAAGTAGGAGAGATGGCCAAAGAGCGCTATTGGATTACGTGTTAATTGACAGGCGTGCGAAAGAGAGACTTTTGGATGTTAATGTGCTGAGAGTTGCAACTGGAGGGATGTCTGACCATTATCTTGTGGAGGCGAAGGTGAAGAATTGTAGGGGTTTTCAGAAAAGAAGAGAGAATGTCGGGGTGAAGAGAGTGGTAGAGTAAGTGAGCTTGGGAAGGAGACTTGTGTGAGGAAGTACTAGGAGAGACTGAGTAGAGAATGGAAAAAGGTGAGAACAAAGGAGGTAAGGGGAGTAGGGGAGGAATGGGATGGATTTAGGGAAGCAGTGATGGCTTGCGCAAAAGATGCTTGTGGCATGAGAAGTTTGGGAGGTGGGTTGATTAGAAAGGGTAGTGAGTGGTGGGATGAAGAAGTAAGATTATTAGTGAAAGAGAAGAGAGAGGCATTTGGACGATTTTTGCAGGGAAAAAATGCAAATGAGTGGGAGATATATAAAAGAAAGAAACAGGAGGTCAAGAGAAAGGTGCAAGAGGTGAAAAAGAAGGCAAATGAGAGTTGGGGTGAGAGAGTACCATTAAATTGCAGGTAGACGAAAAAGATGTTTTGGAAGGAGGTAAATAAAGTGCATCAGACAAGGGACCAACTGGGAACTTCAGTGAAGGGGGCTAATGGGGAGGTGATAACAAGTAGTGGTGATGTGAGAATGAGATGGAGTGAGTATTTTGAAGGTTTGTTGAATATATTTGATGATAGAGTGGCAGATGTAGGGAGTTTTGGTCGAGGTGGTGTGCAAAGTGAGAGGGTTAGGGAAAATTATTTGGTAAACAGAGAAGAGGTAGTAAAAACTTTGCGGAAGATGAAAGCCGGTAAGGCAGCAGGTTTGGATGGTATTGCAGTGGAATTTGTTAAAAGAAGGGATGACTGTATTGTTGACTGGTTCTTAAGGTTATTTAATGTATGTATAAATCATGGTGAGGTGCCTGAGGATTGGCGGAATGCTTGCATAGTGCCATTGTACAAGGGCAAGGGTGATAAGAGTGAGTGCTCAAATTACAGAGGTATAAGTTTGTTGAGTATTCCTGGCAAATTATAAGGGAGGGTATTGATTGAGAGGGTGAAGGCATGTATAGAGCATCAGATTGGGGAAGAACAGTGTGGTTTCAGAAGTGGTAGAGGATGTGTGGATCAGGTGTTTGCTTTGAAGAATGTATGTGAGAAGCACTTAGAAAAGCAAATTGATTTGTATTTAGCATTTCTGGATCTGGAGAAGGCATATGATAGAGTTGATAGAGATGTTCTGTGGAAGGTATTTTAAGAATATATGGTGTGGGAGGCAAGTTGTTAGAAGCATTGAAAAGTTTTAATCGAGGATGTAAGGCATGTGTACGTGTAGGAAGAGAGGAAAGTGATTGGTTCTCAGTGAATGTAGGTTTGTGGCAGGGTTGTGTGATGTCTCCATGGTTGTTTAATTCGTTTATGGATGGGGGTTGTTGTTCGCTGATGATACAACGCTGGTGGCTGATTCATGTGAGAAACTACAGAAGCCGGTGACTGAGTTTGGTAAAGTGTGTGAAAGAAGAAAGTTAAGAGTAAATGTGAATAAGAGCAAGGTTATTATTTACAGTAGGGTTGAGAGTCAAGTCAATTGGGAGGTAGGTTTGAATGGAGAAAAACTGGAGAAAATAAAGTGTTTTAGATATCTGGGAGTGGATCTGGCAGCGGATGGAACAATGGAAGCGGAAGTGAATCATAAGGTGGGGGAGGGGGCGAAAATTCTGGGAGCCTTGATGAATGTTTGGAAGTCGAGAATATTATCTCGGAAAGCAGAAATGGGTATGTTTGAAGGAATAGTGGTTCCAACAATGTTGTATGGTTGCGAGGCGTGGGCTATGGATAGGGTTGTGCGCAGTAGGGTGGATGCGCTGGAAATGAGATGTTTGAGGACAATATGTGGTGTGAGGTGGTTTGATCGAGTAAGTAATGTAAGGGTAAGTGAGATGTGTAGAAATAAAAAGAGTGTGGTTGAGAGAGCATAAGAGGGTGCTTTGAAATGGATTGTTCACATGGAGAGAATGAGTGAAGAATGATTGTCCAAGAGGATATATGTGTCAGAGGTGGAGGGAACGAGGAGAAGTGGGAGACCAAATTGGAGGTGGAAAGATGGAGTGAAAAAGATTTTGAGTGATCGGGGCCTGAACATGCAGGAGGGTGAAAGACGTGCAAGGAATAGAGTGAATTGGAACGATGTGGTATACCGGGGTCGACGTGCTGTCAATGGATTGAACTTGGGCATGTGAAGCGTCTGGGGTAAACTATGGAAAGTTTTGTAGGGCCTGGATGTGGAAAGGGAGCTGTGGTTTCGGTGCATTACTACTTGACAGCTAGAGACTAAGTGTGAACGAATGGGGCCTTTGTTGTCTTATCCTAGCGCTACCGTATCGCACATATGACGGGGGAGGGGGTTGTTATTCCATGTGTGCGAGGTGGCGATGGGAATAGATAAAGGGAGACAGTATGAATTATGTACATGTGTATATATGTATATGTCTGTGTACGTATATATATATATATATATATATATATATATATATATATATATATATATATATATATATATATATATATATATATATATATATATATATATATATATATATATATATATATATATATATATATATATATATATATATATATACACAGACATATACATATATACACATGTACATAATTCATACTTACTGCCTTTATTTATTCCCGTCGCCACCCCGCCATACATGAAATGACAACCCCCTTCCCCCAGCGCTTGGAAAAATAAACTAAGGCCACATTCGTTCACACTTAGTCTCTAGCAGTCATGAATAATGCACCGAAACCACAGCTCCCTTTCCACATCGAGGCCCCACAAAACTTTCCATTGTTTACCCAGACGCTTCACATGCCCTGGTTCAATCCAGTGACATCATGTCGATCTCGGTATACCACATCGTTCCAATTTACTCTATTCCTTGCACGCCTTTCACCCTCCTGCATGTTCAGGCCTCAAAATCTTTTCCACCCAGTCTTTCCACTCCCTCACATCTCGTTCCCTCCACCTCTGACACATATATCCTTTTGGTCAATCTTTCCTCACTCATTCTCTCCATGAGACCAAACCATTTCAAAACACCCTCTTTTTCTCTGTCAACCACACTCTTATTTTATTACCACACACCTCACTTACCCTTTCATTACTGACTCGATCAAACCACCTCACACAACATATTGTCCTCAAACATCTTATTTCCAAGACATCCATCCTCCTCCGCACAACTCTGTCTATAGCCCACACCTCCCAACCATATAACATTGTAGGAACCACTATTCCTTCAAACACCCATTTTTGCTTTCCGAGATAATGTTCTCGCCTTCCACACATTTTTCAACTCTCCCAGAACTTTCGCCCCCTCTTCCACCCTGTGACTCACTTCCACTTCCATGGTTCCATTCGCTGCCAAAATCCACTCCCAGATATCTAAAACACTTCACTTTCTCCAGTTTTTCTCCATTCAAAATTACCTTCCCATTGATTTGTTCCTCAACCCTACTGTACCTAGTAACCTTGCTCTTATTCATATTTACTCTCAGCTTTCTTCTTCCATAAACTTTAGCAAACTCAGTCACTGCTTCTCCAGTTTCTCACCCGAATCAGCCACCAGCGCTGTATCATTAGCGAACGACAACTGACTCACCTCCCAAGCTCTCTCATCCACAACAGACTGCATACTTGCCCCTCTCTCCAAAACTCTTGCATTCACCTCCATCACAGCCCCATCCATAAACAAATTGAATAACCATGGAGACATCACACACCCCTGCCGCAAACCGACATTCACTGAGAATCAATCACTTTCCTCTCTTCCTACTCGTACACATGCCTTACATCCTCGATAAAAACTTTTCATTGCTTGTAACAACTTGCCTCCCACACCATATATTCTTAATAACTTCCACAGAGCATCTCTATCAACTCAATCATATGCCTTCTCCAGATCTTTAAGTGCTACATACTAATTCATTTGTTTTTGTAAGTATTTCTCACATACATTCTTCAAAGCAAACACCAGATCCTCATATCCTCTACCACTTCTGAAACCACACTGCTCTTCCCCAATCTGATGCTCTGTACATGCCTTCACCCTCTCAATCAATACCCTCCCATATAATTTACCAGGAATACTCAACAAACTTATACCTCTGTAATTTGAGCACTCACTCTTATCCCCTTTGCCTTTGTACAATGTCACTATGCACGCATTCCGCAAATTCTCAGGCAACTCACGATGAGTCATATATATATCAAATATCCTTACCAACCAGTCCACAACACAAGTCACGCCATTTCTCAATAGACATGATCCCATCGTCTTGCGCTCTTTATTTACCTCCTTCCAAAGCATATTTTTATTCTCCCTAAAATTTAATGATGCTCTCTCACCCCAACTCTCGTTTGCCCTCTTTTTGAACTCTTTTTCACCTCTTGCACCTTTCTCTTGACCTTCTGCCGCTTTCTTTTATATCTCCCATTCATTTGAACTATTTTCCTGCAAAACATGTCCAAATGCCTCTCTCTTCTTTTTTACTAATAATCTTATTTCTTCATACCACCACTCACTACCCTTTCTCATCTACCCACTTCCCACACTTCTCATGCCACAAGCATCTTTTGCGCAAACCATCACTGCTTCCCTAAATACATCCAATTCCTCCCCCACTTCCCTTACGTCCTTTGCTCTCACGTTTTTCTATTCTGCACTCAGTCTCTCCTGTTACTTCCTCACACAAGTCTCCTTCCCAAGCTCACTTACTCTCACCAATCTCTTCACCCCAATATTCTCTCTTCTTTTCTGAGAGCCTGTACCAATGTTCACCTTCGCCTCCGCAAGATAATGATCAGATATCCCTCCAGTTGCACCTCTCAGCACATTAACATCCAAAAGTCTCTCTTTCGTGCGCCTATCAATTAACACGTAATCCAATAAGGCTCTCTGGTTATATCTCATACTTACATATGTATACGTATGTATATCTCTCTTTCTAAACCAGGTATTCCCAATCACCAGTCCTTTTTCAGCACACAAATCTACAAGCTCTTCACCATTTCCATTTACAACACTGGTTGGGAATACCTGGTTTAAAAAGACAGATATACATAAGTATAAGCTTGTAAGTAGGAGATATAACCAGAGAGCGCTATCGGATTATGTGTTAACTGATAGGCGGGAAAGAGAGACTTTTGGATGTTAATGTGCTGAGAGATATAGCTGGAGGGATGTTTGATCATTGTCTTGTGGAGACGAAGGTTAAGATTTGTAGAGGTTTTTAGAAAAGAAGAGAGGATGTTGCGGTGAAGAGAGTGGTGAGAGTAAGTGAGCTTGGGAAGGAGACTTCTGTGAGGAAGTAGCAGGAGAGATTGAGTGCAGAATGGAAAAAGGTGAGAGCAAAGGACGTAAGGGGAATGAGGGAGAAACAGAATATATCTGGTGAAGCAGTGATGGCTTGAGCAAAAGATGCTTGTGGCATGAGAAACGTGGGAGGTGGACATATTTAAAAGGGTAGTGAGCAGTGGAATAAAGAAGTAAGATTATTAGGGAAAGAGAAGAGAGAAGCATTTGGACGATTTTTGCAAACGAATAGTGCAAATGACTGGGAGGTGTATAAAAAAAAAGAGGCAGGAGGTCAAGAGATAGGTGCAATAGGCGAATTAGAGCGCAAATGAGAGTAGGGATAAGAGAGTATCATCAGACTTTGGGAAGAATGAAAAGATGTTTTGGAAGGAGGAAAATAAAGTGCGTAAGACAAGAGAACAAATGGGAACATCGGTGAAGGGGGCTAATAGGGAGGTAATAAAAAGTTATGGAGATATGAGGAGATGGAGTGAGTATTTTGAAGGTTTGTTGAATGTGTTAGATGATAGAGTTGCAGATATAGGGTGATTTGGTCGAGGTGGTGTGCGAAGTGATAGTGTTAGGGAAATTGATTTGATAAACTGAGAAGAGGTAGTAAAAGCTTTGTGGAAGATGAAAGCCCTGCAAGGCAGCGGGATTGAATGGTATTTCAGTGGAATTCATTAAAAAAGGGGATGACTGTTTTATGACTGGTTGATAAGGATATTTAATGTATGTAGGACTCATGATGAGGTGCCTGAGGATTTGCGGAATGCAATTATAGTGCCATTTTTCAAAGGCAAAGGGGATAAAGGTGAGTGTTCAAAATATAGAGGTATAAGTTTGTTGAGTATTCCTGGTAAATTGTATGGGAGGGTATTCATTGAGAGGGTGAAAGCATAACCAGAGCATCAGATTGATGAAGAGCAGTGTAGTTTCAGAAGTGGTAGAGGATGTGTGTATCAGGTGTTTGCTTTGAAGAATATATGTGAGATATACTTAGAAAAGCAAATGGGTTTGTATGTAGCATTTATGGATCTGGAGAAGGCGTATGATAGAGTTAATAGAGATGCTCTGTGGAAGGTATTAAGAATATATGGTGGGGGAAGCAAGTTGTTAGAAGCAGTGCAAATTTTCATCGAGGATGTAAGGCATGTGTACGAGTAGGAAGAGGGGAAAGTGATTGTTTCTCAGTGAATGTCGGTTTGGGGCAGGGGTGCGTGACGTCTCCATGGTTCTTTAATTTGATTATAGATGGGTTTGTTAGGGAGGTGAATGGAAGAGTTTTGGGGAGAGGGGCAAGTATGCAGTCTGTTGTGGATGAGATGACTTGGGTAGTGATTTAGTTTTTGTTCGCTGATGACACAGCGCTGGTGGCTGAATCGGGTGAGGAACTAAAGAAAAAAGGAAGGAAGGAAGTATAATGTTTTGGATATCTGGGAGTGGTTTTGGCAGCGGATGGACCCATTGAAGCGGAAGTGAGTCACAGGGTGGGGGAGGGGGCGAAAGTTCTGAGAGCGTTGAAAAATGTGTGGAAGGCGAGAACATTATCTCGGAAGGCAAAAATGGGTATGTTTGAAGGGATAGTGGTTTCAGTAAGGTTATATGGTTGCGAGACGTGTGCTATAGATAGAGTTGTACGGAGGAGGTGGATGTGTTAGAAATGAGAT
This sequence comes from Panulirus ornatus, assembly GCF_036320965.1. NCBI lineage: Eukaryota > Metazoa > Arthropoda > Malacostraca > Decapoda > Palinuridae > Panulirus > Panulirus ornatus. The sequence continues at coordinate 10,391,758 of NC_092280.1, forward strand.
GTTTGAGGACAATATGTGGTGTGAGGTGGTTTGATCGAGTAAGTAATGAAAGGGTAAGAGAGTGTTGTAATAAAAAGAGTGTATTTGTGAGAGCGAAACAGGGTGTTTTGAAATGGCTTCATCATATGGAGAGAATGAGTGAGGAAAGATTGACAAAGAGGATATATGTGTCAGAGTTGGAGGGAACGAGGAGATGTGGGAGACCAAATTAGAGGTAGAAAGATAGAGTGAAAAAGATTTTGAGCGATCGGGCCCTGAACATGCTGGAGGGTGAAAGGAGTGCAAGGAATAAAGTGAATTGGAACGATGTGGAATACCGGGGTCGATGTGCTGTCAATGGATTGAAGCAGGGCATGTGAAGTGTTTTTTTGTGGGCCCTGTATATGGAAAGGGAGATGTGGTTTCGGTGCATTACACATGACAGCGAGAGACTGAGTGTGACCGAATGTGGCCTTTTTTTGTCTTTTCGAAGCGCTACCTCGCGCCTACGGGTGGAGAGGGGGGTACCATTTCATGTGTGGCGGGGTGGCGGCGGCAATGGATGAAGGCAGCATATACGAATATGTACATGTATACATATGTATATGTCTGTGTATGTATATGTATATGCATATGTTGAAAAGTATCGGTATATATATATATATATATATATATATATATATATATATATATATACATATATATATATATATATATATATATATATATATATATATATATATATATATATATATATATATATATATATATATATATATATATATATATATATAATCTTTTTTTTTTTTTGCTTTGTCGCTGTCTCCAGCGTTTGCGAGGTAGCGCAAGGAAACAGACGAAAGAAATGGCCCAACCCACCCCATACACATGTATATACATACGTCCACACATGCAAATATACATACCTACACAGCTTTCCATGGTTTACCCCAGACGCTTCACATGCCCTGATTCAATCCACTGCCAGCACGTCAACCCCGGTATACCATATCGATCCAAATCACTCTATTCCTTGCCCTCCTTTCACCCTCCTGCATGTTCAGGCCCCGATCACACAAAATCTTTTTCACTCCATCTTTCCACCTCCAATTTGGTCTCCCACTTCTCCTCGTTCCCTCCACCTTCGACACATATATCCTCTTGGTCAATCTTTCCTCACTCATTCTCTCCATGTGCCAAAACCATTTCAAAACAACCTCTTCTGCTCTCTCAACCACGCTCTTTTTATTTCCACACATCTCTCTTACCTTTACGTTACTTACTCGATCAAACCACCTCACACCACACATTGTCCTCAAACATCTCATTTCCAGCACATCCATCCTCCTGCGCACAACTCTATCCATAGCCCACGCCTCGCAACCATACAACATTGTTGGAACCACTATTCCTTCACACATACCCATTTTTGCTTTCCGAGATAATGTTCTCGACTTCCACACATTCTTCAAGGCTCCCAGAATTTTCGCCCCCTCCCCCACCCTATGATCCACTTCCGCTTCCATGGTTCCATCCGCTGCCAGATCCACTCCCAGATATCTAAAACACTTTACTTCCTCCAGTTTTTCTCCATTCAAACTTACCTCCCAATTGACTTGACCCTCAACCCTACTGTACCTAATAACCTTGCTCTTATTCACATTTACTCTTAACTTTCTTCTTTCACACACTTTACCAAACTCAGTCACCAGCTTCTTCAGTTTCTCACATGAATCAGTCACCAGCGCTCTATCATCAGCGAACAACAACTGACTCACTTCCCAAGCTCTCTCATCCCCAACAGACTTCATACTTGTCCCTTTTTCCAAAACTCTTGCATTCACCTCCCTAACAACCCCATCCATAAACAAATTAAACAACCATGGAGACATCACACACCCCTGCCGCAAACCTAAATTCACTGAGAACCAATCTCTTTCCTCTCTTCCTACACGTACGCATGCCTTACATCCTCGATAAAAACTTTTCACTGCTTCTAACAACTTGCCTCCCACACCATATATTCTTAATACCTTCCAAAGAGCATCTCTATCAACTCTATCATATGCCGTCTCCAGATCCATGAATGCTACATACAAAACCATTTGCTTTTCTAAGTATTTCTCACATACATTCTTCAAAGGAAACACCTGATCCACACATCCTCTACCACTTCTGAAACCACACTGCTCTTCCCCAATCTGATGCTCTGTACATGCCTTCACCCTCTCAATCAATACCCTCCCATATAATTTAGAGGAATACTCAACAAACTTATACCTCTGAATTTTGAGCAATCACTCTTATCCCCTTTGCCTTTGTACATTGGCACTATGCACGCATTCCGCCAATCCTCAGGCACCTCACCATGAGTCATACATACATTAAATAACCTTACCAACCAGTCAATAACACAGTCATCCCCCTTTTTGATAAATTCCACTGCAGTACCATCCAAACCTGCTGCCTTGCCGGCTTTCATCTTCCGCAAAGCTTTTACTACCTCTTCTCTGTTTACCAAATCATTTTCCCTAACCCTCTCACTTTGCACACCACCTCGACCAAAACACCCTATATCAGCCACTCTATTATGAAACACTTTCAACAAACCTTCAAAATACTCACTCCACCTCCTTCTCACATCACCACTACTTGTTATAACCTCCCCATTTGCGCCCTTCACTGAAGTTCCCATTTGTTCCCTTGTCTTACGCATTTTATTTACCTCCTTCCAGAACATCTTTTTATTCTCCCTAAAATTTAATGATACTCTCTCACCACAACTCTCATTTGCCCTCTTTTTCACCTCTTGCACCTTTCTCTTGAACTCCTGTCTCTTTCTCTTATACATCTCCCACTAAATTGCATTTTTTCTCTGCAAAAATCGTCCAAATGCCTGTCTCTCCTCTTCCACTAATAATCTTACTTCTTCATCCCACCACTCACTACCCTTTCTAATCAACCCACCTCCCACTCTTCTCATACCACAGGCATCTTTTGCGCAATCCATCACCGATTCCCTAAATACATCCCATTCCTCCCCCACTCCCCTTACTTCCATTGTTCTCACCTTTTTCCAGTCTGTACTCAGTCTCTCCTGGTACTTCCTGACACAAGTCTCCTTCCCAAGCTCACTTACTCTCACCACCCTCTTCACCCCAACATTCACTCTTCTTTTCTGAAAACCCATACAAATCTTCACCCTAGCCTCCACAAGATAATGATCAGACATCCCTCCAGTTGCACCTCTCAGCACATTAACATCCAAAAGTCTCTCTTTCGCGCTCCTGTCAACTAACACGTAATCCAATAACGCTCTCTGGCTATCTCTCCTACTTACATACGTATACTTAGTTATAACTCGCTTTTTAAACCAGGTATTCCCAATCACCAGTCCTTTTTCAGCACATAAATCTACAAACTCTTCACCATTTCCATTTACAACACTGAACACACCATGTATACCAATTATTCCCTCAACTGCCACATTACTCACCTTTGCATCCAAATCACCCATCACTATAACCCGGTCTCGTGCATCAAAACCACTAACACACTCATTCAGCTGCTCCCAAAACACTTGCCTCTCATGATCTTTCTTCTCATGCCCAGGTGCATATGCACCAATAATCACCCATCTCTCTCCATCAACTTTCAGTTTTACCCATATTAATCGAGAATTTACTTTCTTACATTCTATCACATACTCCCACAACTCCTGTTTCAGGAGTACTGCTACTCCTTCCCTTGCTCTTGTCCTCTCACTAACCCCTGACTTTACTCCCAAAACATTCCCAAACCACTCTTCCCCTTTACCCTTGAGCTTCGTTTCACTCAGAGCCAAAACATCCAGGTTCCTTTCCTCAGACATACTACCTATCTCTCCTTTTTTCACATCTTGGTTACATCCACACACATTTAGACACCCCAGTCTGAGCCTTCGAGGAGGATGAGCACTCACCGCGTTACTCCTTCTTCTGTTTCCCATATATATATATATATATATATATATATATATATATATATATATATATATATATATATATATATATATATATATATATATATATATATTTTTTTTTTATACAATTCGCCATTTCCCGCGTTTGCGAGGTAGCGTTAAGAACAGAGGACTGGGCCTTAGAGGGAAAATCCTCACCTGGCCCCCTTCTCTGTTCCTTCTTTTGGAAAATCAAAAAAAAAAAACGAGAGGGGAGGATTTCCAGCCACCCGCTCCCTCCCCTTTTAGTCGCCTTCTACGACATGCAGGGAATACGTGGGAAGTATTCTTTCTCCCCTATCCCCAGGGATAATATATATATATATATTTGGTCGAGGTGGTGTGCAAAGTGAGAGGGTTAGGGAAAATGATTTGGTAAACAGAGAAGAGGTAGTAAAAGCTTTGCGGAAGATGAAAGCCGGCAAGGCAGCAGGTTTGGATGGTATTGCAGTGGAATTTATTAAAAAAGGGGGTGACTGTATTGTTGACTGGTTGGTAAGGTTATTTAATGTATGTATGACTCATGGTGAGGTGCCTGAGGATTGGCGGAATGCGTGCATAGTGCCATTGTACAAAGGCAAAGGGGATAAGAGTAAGTGCTCAAATTACAGAGGTATAAGTTTGTTGAGTATTCCTGGTAAATTATATGGGAGGGTATTGATTGAGAGGGTGAAGGCATGTACAGAGCATCAGATTGGGGAAGAGCAGTGTGGTTTCAGAAGTAGTAGAGGATGTTTGGATCAGGTGTTTGCTTTGAAGAATGTATGTGAGAAATACTTAGAAAAGCAAATGGATTTGTATGTAGCATTTATGGATCTGGAGAAGGCATATGATAGAGTTGATAGAGATGCTCTGTGGAAGGTATTAAGGATATATGGTGTGGGAGGCAAGTTGTTAGAAGCAGTGAAAAGTTTTTATCGAGGATGTAAGGCATGTGTACGTGTATGAAGATAGGAAAGTGATTGGTTCTCAGTCAATGTAGGTTTGCGCAGGGGTGTGTGATGTCTCCATGGTTGTTTAATTTGTTTATGGATGGGATTCTTAGGGAGGTGAATGCAAGAGTTTTGGAAAGAGGGGCAAGTATGAAGTCTGTGGGGGATGAGAGAGCTTGGGAAGTGAGTCAGTTGTTGTTCGCTGATGATACAGCGCTGGTGGCTGATTCATGTGAGAACCTGCAGAAGCTGGTGACTGACTTTGGTAAAGTGTGTGAAAGAAGAAAGTTAAGAGTAAATGTGAATAAGAGCAAGGTTATTAGGTACAGTAGGGTTGAGGGTCAAGTCATTTGGGAGGTGAGTTTTAATGGAGAAAAACTGGAGGAAGTGAAGTGTTTTAGATATCTGGGAGTGGATCTGTCAGCGGATGGAACCATGGAAGCGGAAGTGGATCATAGGGTGGGGGAGGGGGCGAACATTCTGGGAGCCTTGAAGAATGTGTGGAAGTCGAGAACATTATCTCGGAAAGCAAAAATGGGTATGTTTGAAGGAATAGTGGTTCCAACAATGTTGTATGGTTGCGAGGCGTGGGCTATGGATAGAGTTGTGCGCAGGAGGATGGATGTGCTGGAAATGAGATGTTTGAGGACAATATGTGGTGTGAGGTGGTTTGATCGAGTAAGTAACGTAAGGGTAAGAGAGATGTATGGAAATAAAAAGAGCGTGGTTGAGAGAGCAGAAGAGGGTGTTTTGAAATGGTTTGGGCACATGGAGAGAATGAGTGAGGAAAGATTGACCAAGAGGATATATGTGTCGGAGGTGGAGGGAACGAGGAGAAGAGGGAGACCAAATTGGAGGTGGAAAGATGGAGTGAAGAAGATTTTGTGTGATCGGGGCCTGAACATGCAGGAGGGTGAAAGGAGGGGAAGGAATAGAGTGAATTGGAGCGATGTGGTATACCGGGGTTGACGTGCTTTCAGTGGATTGAATCAGGGCATGTGAAGCGTCTGGGGTAAAGCATGGAAAGCTGTGTAGGTATGTATATTTGCGTGTGTGGACGTATGTATATACATGTGTATGGGCGTGGGTTGGGCCTTTTCTTTCGTCTGTTTCCTTGCGCTACCTCGCAAACGCGGGAGACAGCCACAAAGCATAAAAAAAAAAAAAAATATATATATATATATATATATATATATATATATATATATATATATATATATATATATATATATATATATGTATGTATATATATATATATATATATATATATATATATATATATATATATATATATATATATATATATTTTTTTTTTTTTTCCTTGCTTTGCCGCTGTCTCCCGTGTTTGCGAGGTAGCGCAAGGAAACAGACGTAAGAAATGGCCCAACCCACCCCCATACACATGTATATACATACGCCCACACACGCAAATATACATACCTACACAGCTTTCCTTGGTTTACCCCAGACGCTTCACATGCCCTGATTCAATCCACTGACAGCTGTCAACCCCGGTATACCACATCGATCTAATTCACTCTATTCCTTGCACTCCTTTCACCCTCATGCATGTTCAGGCCCCGATCACACAAAATCTTTTTCACTCCATCTTTCCACCTCCAATTTGGTCTCCCACTTCTCCTCGTTCCCTGCACCCCCGACACATATATCCTCTTGGTCAATCTTTCCTCACTCATTCTCTCCATGTGCCCAAACCATTTCAAAACACCCTCTTCTGCTCTCTCAACCACGCTCTTTTTATTTCCACACATCTCTCTTACCCTTACGTTACTTAATCAAACCACCTCACACCACACATTGTCCTCAAACATCTCATTTCCAGCCCATCCATCATCCTGCGCACAACTCTATCGACAGCCCACGCCTCGCAACCATACAACATTGTTGGAACCACTATTCCTTCAAACATACCCATTTTTGCTATGCGAAATAATGTTCTCGACTTCCACACATTTTTCAAGGCTCCCAGAATTTTCGCCCCCTCCCTCACCCTATGATTTCACTTCCGCTTCCATGGATCCATCCGCTGCCAGATCCACTTCCAGATATCTAAAACACTTTACGTCCTCCAGTTTTTCTCCATTCAAACTTACCTCCCAATTAACTTGACCCTCAACCCTACTGTACCTAAAAACCTTGCTCTTATTCACATTTACTCTTAACTTTCTTCTTTCACACACTTTACCAAACTCAGTCACCAGCTTCTGCAGTTTCTCACATGAATCAGCCACCAGCGCTGTATCATCAGCGAACAACAACTGACTCACTTCCCAAGCTCTCTCATCCCAACAGACTTCATACTTGTCCCTTTTTCCAAAACTCTTGCATTCACCTCCCTAACAACCCCATCCATAAACAAATTAAACAACCATTGAGACATCATACACCCCTGCCGGGGAAACCTACATTCACTGAGAACCAATCACTTTCCTCTCTTCCTACACGTACACATGCCTTACATCCTCCATAAAAACTTTTAAGTGCTTCTAACAACTTGCCTCCCACACCATATATTCTTAATACCTTCCAAAGAGCATCTCTATCAACTCTATCATATGCCTTCTCCAGATCCATAAATGCTACATAAAAATCCATTTGCTTTTTTTAAGTATTTCTCACATATATTTTTCAAAGCAAACACCTGATCCACACATCCTCTACCACTTCTGAAACCACACTGCTCTTCCCCAATCTGATGCTCTGTACATGCCTTCACCCTCTCAATCAATACCCTCCCATATAATTTACGAGGAATACTCAACAAACTTATACCTATGGAATCTGAGCACTTACTATTATCCCCTTTGCCTTTGTACAATGGCACTATGCACGCATTCCGCCAATCCTCAGGAACCTCACCATGAGTCATACATACATTAAACAACCTTATCAACCAGTCAATGATACGGTCACCCCCTGTTTTAATAAATTCCACTTCAATACCATCCAAACCTGCTGCCTTGCCGGCTTTCATATTCCACAAAGCTTTTACTACCTCTTCTCTGTTTACCGAATCATTTTCCCTAACCCTCTCGCTTTGCACACCACCTCGACCAAAACACCCTATATCTGCCACTCTATCATCAAACACATTCAACAAACCTTCAAAATACTCACTCCATCTCCTTCTCACATCACCACTACTTGTTATAACCTCCCCATTTACGCCCTTCACTGAAGTTCCCATTTGCTCCCTTGTCTTACGCACTTTATTTACCTCCTTCCAGAACATCTTTTTATTCTCCCTAAAATTTAATGATACTCTCTCAACCCAACTCTCATTTGCCCTCTTTTTCACCTCTTGCACCTTTCTCTTGACCTCCTGTCTCTTTCTTTTATACATCTCCCACTCAATTGCATTTTTTCCCTGCAAAAATCGTCCAAATGCCTGTCTCTTCTCTTTCACTAATAATCTTACTTCTTCATCCCACCACTCACTACCCTTTCTAATCAACCCACCTCCCACTCTTCTCATGCCACAAGCATCTTTTGAGCAATCCATCACTGATTCCTTAAATACATCCCCTTCCTCCCCTACTCCCCTTACTTCCATTGTTCTCACCTTTTTCCATTCTGTACTCAGTCCCTCCTGGTACTTCCTGACAGAAGTCTCCTTCCCAAGCTCACTTACTCTCACCACCCTCTTCACCCCAACATTCACTCTTCTTTTCTGAAAACCCATACAAATCTTCACCCTAGCCTCCACAAGATAATGATCAGACATCCCTCCAGTTGCACCTCAGCACATTAACATCCAAAAGTCTCTCTTTCGCGCGCCTGTCAATTAACACGTAATCCAATAACGCTCTCTGGCCATCTCCCTATATATATATATATATATATATATATATATATATATATCTTTTCTTTTCTTTCATACTATTCGCCATTTCCCGCATTAGCGAGGTAGCGTTAAGAACAGAGGACTGGGCCTTAGAGGGAATATCCTCACCTGGCCCCCTTCTCTGTTCCTTCTTTTGGAAAATTGAAAAAAAAAAAACGAGAGGGGAGGATTTCCAGCCACCCGCTCCCTCCCCTTTTAGTCGCCTTCTACGACACGCAGGGAATACGTGGGAAGTATTCTTTCTCCCCTATCCCCAGGGATAATATATATATATATATATATATATATATATATATATATATATATATCCCTGGGGATAGGGGAGAAAGAATTCTTCCCACGTATTCCCTGCGTGTCGTAGAAGGCGACTAAAAGGGGAAGGGAGCGGGGGGCTGGAAATCCTCCCCTCTCATTTATTTTTTTCCAAAAGAAGGAACAGAGAAGGGGGCCAGGTGAGGATATTCCCTCAAAGGCCCAGTCCTCTGTTCTTAGCGCTACCTCGCTAATGCGGGAAATGGCAAATAGTATAAAAGAAAGAAATATATATATATATATATATATATATATATATATTTTTTTTTTTTTTTTTTTTTATACTTTGTCGCTGTCTCCCGCGTTTGCGAGGTAGCGCAAGGAAACAGACGAAAGAAATGGCCCCCCCCCCCCCATACACATTTACATACACACGTCCACACACGCAAATATACATACCTACACAGCTTTCCATGGTTTACCCCAGACGCTTCACATGCCTTGATTCAATCCACTGACAGCACGTCAACCCCTGCATACCACATCGCTCCAATTCACTCTATTCCTTGCCCTCCTTTCACCCTCCTGCATGTTCAGGCCCCGATCACACAAAATCTTTTTCACTCCATCTTTCCACCTCCAATTTGGTCTCCCTCTTCTCCTCGTTCCCTCCACCTCCGACACATATATCCTCTTGGTCAATCTTTCCTCACTCATTCTCTCCATGTGCCCAAACCATTTCAAAACACCCTCTTCTGCTCTCTCAACCACGCTCTTTTTATTTCCACACATCTCTCTTACCCTTACGTTACTTACTCGATCAAACCACCTCACACCACACATTGTCCTCAAACATCTCATTTCCAGCACATCCATCCTCCTGCGCACAACTCTATCCATAGCCCACGCCTCGCAACCATACAACATTGTTGGAACCACTATTCCTTCAAACATACCCATTTTTGCTTTCCGAGATAATGTTCTCGACTTCCACACATTTTTCAAGGCTCCCAAAATTTTCGCCCCCTCCCCCACCCTATGATCCACTTCCGCTTCCATGGTTCCATCCGCTGACAGATCCACTCCCAGATATCTAAAACACTTCACTTCCTCCAGTTTTTCTCCATTCAAACTCACCTCCCAATTGACTTGACCCTCAACCCTACTGTACCTAATAACCTTGCTCTTATTCACATTTACTCTTAACTTTCTTCTTCCACACACTTTACCAAACTCAGTCACCAGCTTCTGCAGTTTCTCACATGAATCAGCCACCAGCGCTGTATCATCAGCGAACAACAACTGACTCACTTCCCAAGCTCTCTCATCCCCAACAGACTTCATACTTGCCCCTCTTTCCAAGACTCTTGCATTTACCTCCCTAACAACCCCATCCATAAACAAATTAAACAACCATGGAGACATCACACACCCCTGCCGCAAACCTACATTCACTGAGAACCAATCACTTTCCTCTCTTCCTACACGTACACATGCCTTACATCCTCGATAAAAACTTTTCACTGCTTCTAACAACTTGCCTCCCACACCATATATTCTTAATACCTTCCACAGAGCATCTCTATCAACTCTATCATATGCCTTCTCCAGATCCATAAATGCTACATACAAATCCATTTGCTTTTCTAAGTATTTCTCACATACATTCTTCAAAGCAAACACCTGATCCACACATCCTCTACCACTTCTGAAACCACACTGCTCTTCCCCAATCTGATGCTCTGTACATGCCTTCACCCTCTCAATCAATACCCTCCCATATAATTTACCAGGAATACTCAACAAACTTATACCTCTGTAATTTGAGCACTCACTCTTATCCCCTTTGCCTTTGTACAATGGCACTATGCACGCATTCCGCCAATCCTCAGGCACCTCACCATGAGTCATACATACATTAAATAACCTTACCAACCAGTCAACAATACAGTCACCCCCTTTTTTAATAAATTCCACTGCAATACCATCCAAACCTGCTGCCTTGCCGGCTTTCATCTTCCGCAAAGCTTTTACTACCTCTTCTCTGTTTACCAAATCATTTTCCCTAACCCTCTCACTTTGCACACCACCTCGACCCAAACATCCTATATCTGCCACTCTGTCATCAGACACATTCAACAAACCTTCAAATACTCATTCCATCTCCTTCTCACATCACCACTACTTGTTATCACCTCCCCATTTACGCCCTTCACTGAAGTTCCCATTTGCTCCCTTGTCTTACGCACTTTATTTACCTCCTTCCAGAACATCTTTTTATTCTCCCTAAAATATACTGATAGTCTCTCACCCCAACTCTCATTTGCCCTTTTTTTCACCTCTTGCACCTTTCTCTTGACCTCCTGTCTCTTTCTTTTATACTTCTCCCACTCAATTGCATTTTTTCCCTGCAAAAATCGTCCATATGCCTCTCTCTTCTCTTTCACTAATACTCTTACTTCTTCATCCCACCACTCACTACCCTTTCTAAACAGCCCACCTCCCACTCTTCTCATGCCACAAGCATCTTTTGCGCAATCCATCACTGATTCCCTAAATACATCCCATTCCTCCCCCACTCCCCTTACTTCCATTGTTCTCACCTTTTTCCATTCTGTACACAGTCTCTCCTGATACTTCTTCACACAGGTCTCCTTCCCAAGCTCACTTACTCTCACCACCTTCTTCACCCCAACATTCACTCTTCTTTTCTGAAAACCCATACTAATCTTCACCTTAGCCTCCACAAGATAATGATCAGACATCCCTCCAGTTGCACCTCTCAGTACATTGACATCCAAAAGTCTCTCTTTCGCACGCCTGTCAATTAACACGTAATCCAATAACGCTCTCTGGCCATCTCTCCTACTTACATAAGTATACTTATGTATATCTCGCTTTTTAAACCAGGTATTCCCAATCATCAGTCCTTTTTCAGCACATAAATCTACAAGCTCTTCACCATTTCCATTTACAACACTGAACACCCCATGCATACCAATTATTCCCTCAACTGCCACATTACTCACCTTTGCATTCAAATCACCCATCACTATAACCCGGTCTCGTGCATCAAAACCGCTAACACACTCATTTAGCTGCTCCCAAAACACTTGCCTCTCATGATCTTTCTTCTCATGCCCAGGTGCATATGCACCAATAATCACCCACCTCTCTCCATCAACTTTCAATTTTACCCATATTAATCGAGAATTTACTTTCTTACATTCTATCACATACTCCCACAACTCCTGTTTCAGGAGTATTGCTACTCCTTCCCTTGCTCTTGTCCTCTCACTAACCTCTGACTTCACTCCCCAGACATTTCCAAACCACTCTTCCCCTTTACCCTTGAGCTTCGTTTCACTCAGAGCCAAAACATCCAGGTTCCTTTCCTCAAACTTACTACCTATCTCTCCTTTTTTCACATCTTGGTTACATCCACACACATTTAGGCATCCCACTCTGAGCCTTCGAGGAGGATGAGCACTCCCCGCGTGACTCCTTCTTCTGTTTCCCATTTTAGAAAGTTAATATATATATATATATATATATATATATATATATATATATATATATATATATATATATATATATATATATATATATATATATATATATATATATATATATATATATATATATATATATATATATATATATATATAAATATATATATATGTATATATATATGTTTCTTTTCTTTCTTATAAACTATTCGCCTTTTCCCGCGTTAGCGAAGTAGCGTTAAAAACAGAGGACTGGGCCTTTTTTTGGAATATCCTCAACTGGCCCCCTCTGTTCCATCTTTTGGAAAATTTAAAAATAACGAGAGGGGAGGATTTCCAGCCCACCGCTCCCTCCCTTTTTAGTCGCCTTCTATGACACGCAGGGAATATGTGGGAAGTATTCTTAATCCCCTATACCAAGGGATAATATATATATATATATATATATATATATATATATATATATATATATATATATATATATATATATATATATATATATATATATATATATATATATATGTATATGTATATTTCTTTTTTCTTTCTTTTCTTTCAAACTATTCGCCATTTCCTGCGTTAGCGAGGTAGCGTTAAGAACAGAGAACTGGGCCTTTGAGGGAATATCCTCACCTGGCCCCCTTCTCTGTTCCTTCTTTTGGAAAATTAAAAAAAAAAAAAAAATAATGAGAGGGGAGGATTTCCAGCCCCTCGCTCCCTCCCCTTTTAGTCGCCTTCTACGACACGCAGGGAATACGTGGGAAGTATTCTTTGTCCCCTATCCCCTATATATATATATATATATATATATATATATATATATATATATATATATATATATATATATATATATATATATATATATATATATATATATATATATCCCCGGGGATAGGAAAGAAAGAATACTTCCCACGCATTCCTCACGTGTCGTAGAAGGCGACTAATGGTTACGGGAGCCGGGGGCCAGAAAACCTCCCCTCCTTGTATTGTAGCTTTCTAACAGGGGAAATAGAAAAAGGAATCACGCGGGGAGTGCTCATCCTCCTCGAAGACTCAGATTGGGGTGTCTAAATATGTGTGGATGTAACCAAGATGAGAGAAAAGGAGAGATAGGTATCATGTTTAAGGAAAGGAACCTGGATGTTTTGGCTCTGAGTGAAACGAAGCTAAAGGGTGAAGGGGAAGAGTGGTTTGGGAATGTCTTGGGAGTAAAGTCAGGGGTTAATGAGAGGACAAGAGCAAGGGAAGGAGTAGCCACTACTCCTGAAACAGGAGTTGTGGGAGTATGTGCTAGAGGTAAGAAAGTAAATTCTAAATTGATATGGGTAAAACTGAAAGTTGATGGAGAGAGATGGGTGGTTATTAGTGCATATGCACCTGGGCATGAGAAGAAATATTATAAGAGGCAAGTGATTTGGGAGGAGATGAATGAGTGTGTTAGTGCTTTTGATGCACAAGACCGGGTTATAGTGATGGGGATTTGAACGCAAAGGTGAGTAATGCGGCAGTTGAGGGATTAATTGGTATACATGGGGTGCTCAGTGTTGTAAATGGAAATGGTGAAGAGCTTGTAGATTTATGTGCTGAAAAAGGACTGGTGATTGGGAATACCTGGTTTAATAAGTGAGATATACATAAGTATACGTATGTAAGTAGGATAGATGGCCAGAGAGTGTTATTGGATTACGTATTAATTGATAGGTGCGTGAAAGAGAGACTTTTGAATGTAAATATGCTGAGAGGTGCAACTGGAGGGATGTCTGGTCATTATTTTGAGGAGGCGAAGGTGAAGATTTGTAGGGGTTCTCCAAAAAGAAGAGAGAATGTTTGGGTGAAGAGAGTGGTGAGAGTAAGTGAGCTTGGGAAGGAGACATGTGTGAGGAAGTACCAGGAGAGTACAGAATAGAAAAAGGTGAGAACAAAGGAGGTACGTTGAGTGGGGGAGGAATGGGATGTATGTAGGGAAGCAGTGATGTCTTGCGCAAAAGATGCTTGTGGCATGAGAAGTGTGGGAGGTGGGTTGATTAGAAAGGGTAGAGAGTGGTGGGATGAAGTAAGAGTATTAGTGAAAGAGTAGAGAGAGGCATTTGGAAGATTTTTGCAGGGAAAAAATGCATATGAGTGGGAGATGTATAAAAGAAAGAGGCGGGAGGTCAAGAGAAAGGTGCAAGAGGTGAAAAAGAGGGCAAATGAGAGTTGGGGTGAGAGAGTATCATTAAATTTTAGGGAGAATAAAAAGATGTTTTGGAAGGATGCAAATAAAGTGAGTAAGAGAAGGGAGCAAATAGGAACTTCAGTGAAAGGGGATAATGGGGAAGTGAAAATAAGTAGTGTTGATGTGAGAAGGAGATGGAGTGAGTATTTTGAAGGTTTGTTGAATGTGTTTGATGATAGAGTGGCAGATATAGGGTGTTTTGGTTGAGGTGGTGTGCAAAGTGAGAGGGATAGGGAAAAAGATTTGGTAAACAGAGAGGAGGTAGTAAAAGCTTCGTGGAAGATGAAAGCCGGCAAGGCAGCAGGTTTGGATGGTGTGGCACTGGAATTTATTAAAAAAGGGGGTGACTGTATTGTTGACTGGTTGGTAAGGTTATTTAATGTATGTATGATTCATGGTGAGGTGCCTGAGGATTGGCGGAATGCTTGCATAGTGCCATTGTACAAAGACAAAGGGGATAAGAGTGAGTGCTCAAATTACAAAGGTATAAGTTTGTGTAGTATTCCTGGTAAATTATATGGGAGGGGATTGATTGAGAGGGTGAAGACATGTACAGAGCATCAGATTGGGGAAGAGTAGTTTGGTTTCAGAAGTGGTAGAGGATGTGTGGGTGAGATGTTTGCTTTGAAGAATGTATGTGAGAAATACTTAAAATAGCAAATGAATTTTTATGTAGCATTTATGGATCTGGAGAAAGCATATGATAGAGTTGATAGAGATGCTCTGTGGAAGGTACTAAGAATATATGGTGTGGGAGGCAAGTTGTTAGAAGCAGTGAAAAGTTTTTATCGAGGATGTAAGGTATGTGTACGTATATGAAGGGAGGAAAGTGATTGGTTCTCAGTGAATGTAGGGGTGCGGGAGGGGTGTTTGATGTCTCCATGGTTGTTTAATTTGTTTATGGATGGGGTTGTTAGGGAGGTGAATGCAAGAGTTTTGGAAAGAGGGGCAAGTATGCAGTCTGTTGTGGATGAGAGAGCTTTGGAAGTGAGTCAGTTGTTGTTCGCTGATAATACAGCGCTGGTGGCTGATTCATGTGAGAAACTGTAGAAGCTGGTGACTGAGTTAGGTAAAGTGTGTGAAAGAAGAAAGTTAAGAGTAGATGTGAATAAGAACAAGGTTATTAGGTACAGTAGGGTTGAGGGTCAAGTCAACTGGGAGGTAAGTTTGAATAGAGAAAAACTGGAGGAAGTAAAGTGTTTTAGATATCTGAGAGTGAATCTGGCAGCGGCTGGAACCATGGAAGCGGAAGTGAATCATAGGGAGGGGGAGGGGGCGAAAATTGTGGGAGCCTTGTAGAATGTTTTTGAAGTCGAAAACATTATCTCGGAAAGCAAAAATGGGTATGTTTGAAGGAATAGTGGTTCCAACAATGTTGTATGGTTGCGAGGCGTGGGCTATGGATAGAGTTGTGCGGAGGAGAATGGATGTGCTGGAAATGAGATGTTTGAGGACAATGTGTGGTGTGAGGTGGTTTGATCGAGTGAGTAATGTAAGGGTAAGAGAGATGTGTGGAAATCAAAAGTGTGGTTGAGAGAGCAGAAGAGGGTGTTTTGAAATGATTTGGTCACATGGAGAGAATGAGTGAAGAAAGATTGACCAAGAGGATATATATGTCAGAGTTGGAGGGAATTAGGAGAAGTGGGAGGCCAAATTGGAGGTGGAAAGATGGAGTGAAACAGATTTTGAGTGATCGGGGCCTGAACATGCAGGAGGGTGAATGGCGTGGAAGGAATAGAGTGAATTGGAACGATATGGTATACCGGGGTCGACGTGCTGTCAGTGGATTGACCCAGGGTATGTGAAGCGTCTGGGGTAAACCATGGAAAGTTCTTTAGGTCCTGGATGTGGAAAGGGAGTCGTGGTTTCGGTGCATTATTACATGACAGCTAGAGACTGAGTGTGAACAAATGTGGCCTTTGTTGTCTTTTCCTAGCGCTACCTATATATATCCCTGGGGATAGGGGAGAAAGAATACTTCCCACGTATTCCCTGCGTGTCGTAGAAGGCGACTAAAAGGGGAGGGAGCGGGGGGCTGGAAATCCTCCCCTCTCAATTTTTTTTAATTTTCCAAAAGAAGGAACAGAGAAGGGGGCCAGTTCTCTGTTCTTAACGCTACCTCGCTAACGCGGGAAATGGCGAATAGTTTGAAAAAAATATATATATATATATGGGAGCTGAGCCCAAACCTCCCAGTGACAGCAAGAATCTTTTAGTTCTCCCTTTTACTAATAATTTCACTTTGCTTCCCATGTTGCTTAAATCCTTTAATGTAAATGTTGCCTTTAGCAACAATAATACTTTAAAGAATATCCTAATTAGGAATTCACCAGATAATTCTCTTGGTTGCATTTATAAAGTTCCTTGTGGTAACTGTGATAAATTTTATGTTGGTCATACTGGTAAGGATCTTTCTGTTAGACTTAAGCAACATAAATATAGTATAATATGAATATAGTATAGTATGAACGGGACAAGAATCAAATGCCTTGTTTAATCACGTTAAAAACTATGATCATTGTATTGACTGGAGTAACGCCATCTCAGTTGTTATCTCTAACTCTATTACCAAGAGAAATATCATTGAATCTTCTATTATCAACTACATAAAGAATTATAATCTTAATATTAGTGATGGTCTATACAAATTAGATAACTTTATTGTTGATATGATTTGTAAAATTTTAAGTTTATGAACGCTCATTGTATGTTTTGCACAATCACATGTTTACCAAATGGCGTCCTAGCTTCGTCTCTTCGATGTATATCAACTGACTGTTATATTTCTCTCTTGTGTCTCCCCTGATGATGTGATTATTACACGAAAGTGCACTTGGGAACTTTTCGTGTTTCATTTTCCCCGTGGACTCATAGGAGTATGTATGTATGTATGTGTATACGCATATGTATATGTATACATGGATGTATATGAGTGGATGGGTCTTTCCTCGTGTTTCCTGGCGCTGCCGCACCAACATGATTATATATTACTCCAGGTCAAATTTCCCTGAAAGAGTCCTGGTGTTACCCAAGACCTTGCTAAAGGCTGCCGCAGCAAGTGAGTGTAGAGTGACGAAGCTAGACTCCCGGTGGTAAAGCCTTTTCAAATGTGACTTTTCACTATCGTGTAAGCTCGAGCAGGCGGAGTCAGGTAACACCCAAGTAATATTCTTGTATGCCACAGTATTTCTAGAACTATACTGTTTAGAACACACAAGATAATATTCTTCTATGCCGCAGTGATTCGAGAATCATACTATGTAGAACACACAAGAGAAGATGATATTCTTATATCCCAAAATGGTATCTAGAACACACAGGAGAAGATATTCTTGTGTGCCACAGTATATCTAGGAACATATCATCTTGAATACACAAGATGATATTGTTCTATGCTACAGAATTTCTCGAACCATACTACCTACAACACACAAGAGAAGATGATATTCCTGTGTGCCACAGTTTCTCTAGAAACATACTATACAGAGCACGTAGTACCACTGGTAAGAACCAGAATGTGTCCACTTCCCAGAGAGGCTTGAATGATGTGTACAGATTCTCATCTGAGAGAATTTCTTGTCTTATTATGTGTCTTTGCTTTGGAATATTGCATCTAGAATGATAGTACGATAAACTAAACAAACTGTATCAATAACTTTCATATCACATCGGCGTCGTGAAAGATAAACATCGTGTTAAATAAAAGAAATAACAAAGGCTGTAATTAGATCACTGACCTGTTGCTTTTTATACTGAAGGCAGTAGTACTGAAGAATCTCTGTATCATGTGTCCTTGTATTTCCAGCAGAAGTGGCTGACACAGTAAAGAACAGGCTGGATACCAGCAGTGGCCAGAGATGAATATGATAAATCAGTATACTGCGCTGACTTAACAGCGGATTAACAATGAAGTTATCAGCCCGACCAGTATGCTGCGGACTGAATAGAAGCATTAAAGACACTGGCCGCTCGGATGTTGTAAATAACACACGAGCTGTGATGCCACTGTTCACAGAAGCGAGTACATCCGCTGGCATCGCGAGGCAGGCTGGCCAACCATAAAATATACTGATGTTACTGAGGCCACAAGATGCGCCGGAGGAGACGTTAAACCAACCCAACCAGAGAAGAGAAATTTACAGAAATGGGAAAAAGAGGTGCTCAAGGGGAGAAACGAGTAGAAGATATCAAAAACTGAGGAAAAGACTATTAAGTAAAAGAAAAAAGAAATGAGAGATGAGGTGAGAAGGGCGTAAGGAAGCTGAGGAAATGGTCAAGGTCATAAATTGTCAAAGAGACCATGCTGACCTTTAGTTCAGAACAGGATGCGGGAGGAGATTAGATGAAGGGTGAGAGAAGACACTGCTGAATTATGTGAATCGTGCCAG
This sequence comes from Panulirus ornatus, assembly GCF_036320965.1. NCBI lineage: Eukaryota > Metazoa > Arthropoda > Malacostraca > Decapoda > Palinuridae > Panulirus > Panulirus ornatus. The sequence continues at coordinate 10,410,901 of NC_092280.1, forward strand.
CAGAGAACTGGGAGTATGGAGAATACTTGAATCAAGGGGATATGGAATATAGTACACACTGATACTCGTGTGCATTGTCAACAGGCAAGATGAGGAATCCGTAAAGTTTTGTTGTGAGGAGAGACAGAGCAGGTCTTTCGTCGTGTTGTTTTCTGCTTCTGTGGTGCAAGAGTCCAACTGTCGGGACGAAGAACCACCTCAAATCGGAGCCTGCCTTGTCTACAACCTACTGACAAGGAGGGTATAAGATGGTTCGCGCATCAGTTCAACACTCTTAAGTCATGAGGGCAGTACTTCCCCGGAAGGCTGCTGTCCACATTCTAAGGACATGGAGGGTGTCAGATGGTTCCGAGCATCACTTCAACGCTCCTGCGTCAGGAGGGTAGTACTTCCCTAGGCGGCTGCTGTCTACATTAGCTCGTTCAACATGAAGGTTAAACACTAACTACAAATCACTGAAGAATATTTGCTTGAGTAAATGTGTGTTTACCTTTACCTACTATTGTTTATTTTTAGTTGAACTTGAACAGCTTCCTAGACGCCGTCACGAATGTAGTAATACTGTGGCAGTATATAGCTAGAACGATATTTTGGTAATCTAGAAAAAAAGTTATGCCGTTAATGACATATCAACAACGAGGGCGATATCGTCATTTTTAACGCACTCTAAATCTTTTGAAAATAAAAAAAAGAAAGAAAAATGTGGAAATGCTGGTTAGAGAAGAAATAAACAAAAAAAAAAAGAAAAGTGGAAACAGCTAGGTTGAGACGAAAGGGCGAGGATTTACGCTCTTGCATGTTACGATCCCAACGACCTTCAACTATAGTGGGTCTTGACCACTTAACACACTAGCCTTGGATCATTTCCCGAAATGATTGTTTTGTTCAATACTTCAGCCATGTAACTAGGTCAGGATCACTGAAAATGCTCATCAAACAATCAAAAACAATATATTGAAAATAATAAATTACAAATTGAAACTCGAATACAAGATAGACACTGACGGACCCTTTTATTACTTTTAGAATGCTTATTACTGTTTTTATTCGTGGGTAATAAGTGTTTTTTCTGATTGAGTATATCTAAAATGTCTAGAATATTGGCTATTATTATCATGAAGATTTGCTTTTGCGCTTAGGACGGTGAGATTTTGAAGTTTACCTATTTTTCAGAACATTTCAGATAGATTGAGTAGGTGATACACAAGTTTCTGAAAGTTTCCAGGAATATAGATAGTAATCAGAGGGGGAGGAGGACATTGTAGATCCAGAGTACAATTTCAGAGTTGAGGAGAGAAACCCTGACTGCTCTTATTAAAAAGACCTCAACATCTTGATCAAACCTTTCGCCCACTCCCCACCCAATGATTCACTTCCGCTTCCATGGTTCCATCCGCTGCCAAATCCACTCCCAGATATCTAAAACACTTCACTTCCTCCATTTTTACTCAATTCAAACTTACCTCCCAATTGACACTATATGTATATATATATATATATATATATATATATATATATATATATATATATATATATATATATATATATATATATATATATATATATATATATATATATTTTTTTTTTTTTTTTTTTTTTTTATACTTTGTCGCTGTCTCCCGCGTTTGCGAGGTAGCGCAAGGAAACAGACGAAAGAAATGGCCCCACCCCCCCCCCCATACACAAGTATATACACACGTCCACACACGCAAATATACATACCTACACAGCTCTCCATGGTTTACCCCAGACGCTTCACATGCCCTGATTCAATCCACTGACAGCACGTCAACCCCGGCATACCACATCGCTCCAATTCACTCTATTCCTTGCCCTCCTTTCACCCTCCTGCATGTTCAGGCCCCGATCACACAAAATCTTTTTCACTCCATCTTTCCACCTCCAATTTGGTCTCCCACTTCTCCTCGTTCCCTCCACCTCCGACACATATATCCTCTTGGTCAATCTTTCCTCACTCATTCTCTCCATGTGCCCAAACCACTTCAAAACACCCTCTTCTGCTCTCTCAACCACGCTCTTTCTATTTCCACACATCTCTCTCACCCTTACGTTACTTAATCGATCAAACCACCTCACACCACACATTGTCCTCAAACATCTCATTTCCAGCACATCCATCCTCCTGCGCACAACTCTATCCATAGCCCACGCCTCGCAACCATACAACATTGTTGGAACCACTATTCCTTCAAACATACCCATTTTTGCTTTTCCTAGATAATGTTCTCGACTTCCACACATATATACATAAATATATATATATATATATATATATATATATATATATATATATATATATATATATATATATATTTCATTTTTCTTTTTTTTGCCGCTGTCTCCCGCGTTTGCGAAGTAGCGCAAGGAAACAGACGAAAGAAATGGCCCAACCCACCCCCATACACATGTATATGCATACGTCCACACACGCAAATATACATACCTACACAGCTTTCCATGGTTTACCCCAGACGCTTAACATGCCCTGATTCAATCCACTGACAGCACGTCAACCCCGGTATACCACATCGATCCAATTCACTCTATTCCTTGCCCTCCTTTCACCCTCCTGCATGTTCAGGCCCCGATCACACAAAATCTTTTTCGCTCCATCTTTCCACCTCCAATTTGGTCTCCCACTTCTCCTCGTTCCCTCCACCTCTGACACATATATCCTCTTGGTCAATCTTTCCTCACTCATTCTCTCCATGTGCCCAAACCACTTCAAAACACCCTCTTCTGCTCTCTCAACCACGCTCTTTCTATTTCCACACATCTCTCTCACCCTTACGTTACTTAATCGATCAAACCACCTCACACCACACATTGTCCTCAAACATCTCATTTCCAGCACATCCATCCTCCTGCGCACAACTCTATCCATAGCCCACGCCTCGCAACCATACAACATTGTTGGAACCACTATTCCTTCAAACATACCCATTTTTGCTTTCCGAGATAATGTTCTCGACTTCCACACAT